>NC_081770.1:28292911-28592911 GCF_963082965.1 Carassius carassius
TTAATCCCACAAGGGTGTTGCACTCTAAAGAGCAATACCTCTTGAGATAGACATGTCACCACCACAGTTGTGAGCATGAACAATCTGACAGCTCAACACATCCCTGCAGTCTACACCTGTTGAGAGACACAGACAGAGATGACACATTTCATCAGGTGTTTGTTTGTTGGCAGCTGTGTGTTGATGCTGAGTTTCCTCATGTCCACATGGAAGCCTCACGCCAGCAAACATGAGCCGTCTGCTAATCTATCACAGCTAATGCCTACAGTCAGCCTCTAGCACAAACACAGTTTGTATACAGCACTTACAGATTTTGTGGTTGTTTTGGTATGGATTCTTCTCTAGAGGAGACCTCAACATCTGATTTGCTAGCTACTGTGCATCAGCTTGTAGCAAGCTAACAGCAAAATAATTTTCACATTGCTAATATGCTAAAATTATATTGACACTCATATGGATCCAGTGCCAATTTGTGTCACACAACCTGACACAAGACCCTTCGTCCAAATGTTGTTCATTAGCTAATAGCATGGTTCGTTGTGGTACTAAATGGAAAGCAACAATGGAAACAGCTAACGTTGATTGACGTGGCCCACTCATTCCTCACATAAACCAAATAGCTAATTACAAAGTTCACCTCCTCCATTTTCAAGATACACCTGGGGAGAATACTAACAAAGATAGACTGCCATGATTAATGCGGCAGAGTCTGGGTCGCATTTGAGACAGATGGCTACAGGTGGAAACGACGTTAGCAGCCAAGATTATGAATATTTGCCATGGTTGTCACAGCAGATTGTTTACAAATGGCTACATAAATGATTGCATCACACGCCAACAATTTCACTTCCCGTTTTCCACAGATTCTTTACCAAGTCCAAATGTCCTTCTATTGAATAGTTATTAAGACTTGATAAGACCTGCATATTTAATTGTGGAACATTGAAGAGTGTTTTTGTGGCTAGTACAATGAGTAATGAGTAGTATAGACAGAGCAATGTGCTAACATCCCACAGTGTACCTTATCAGTGACTAAGAAACACCCTGGCAATCATCCTGAACACCCTAGTATCTGCATAACAGGCACTCAAGGCAGCTAAGCAACTGCATAGCAAAACCCTAGCAACCACCAATAACAACTATTCGCATAGCAACATGCTAACATCACTCAAGATACCTTAGCAACTGCATAAAAACACCCTGGTAATCACCCATAACTTATATTGGTATAGCAACATGTTTACATCACTCAAGAAACCTTAGCAACTGAATAGCAACACCCTGGCAACTACTCAGAACACCTTTTGGCATAGCGAAATGCTAACATTACTCAAGACACCTTAGCAACTGCATGGCAACCATCCAGAGCAGCAGCATTTTGGCATCGTGTTTGTGGCATTTTTCTTCAGAAAGGGATTGATATTAGTCAGGGCTGCTGTTGCTGCTGATTTATTTTTAATTTTTGTGCCATAATAGGTCTTTGCTAATAGCTAATGGTTTAGCTTTAGGGGAGACACCGGTTATTTATGCTCTAATTAAGTGAGAAATTCTCAAGCAGAGAAAAGCCATGGAATAATTTTGTAGATGATGTGGCCAAGGCAAATTTTTTCCAGACAAATACAGTGTGAGAAAAAAGACAGAAATTGGAGAAGTACATATATAGATGTTTTTGCAGTATTTGGTGAAGCCTTTTTCGTGTATCTTGTTGCCATGTTGTTTTCATTTATTAACTGAATAATTAACTTTTAGGGGTGCAAGATAGATATCGGCCAATGATTAATGCTCATCTCGATAACTGGCTTTACTGACGAGATGTGCATTGATCATCGGCCGATATCTATCGTGCACCCCTATTAACTTTTATTTTGATAAAATCTTCAGACCTACTTTTTGCTATATGATGATTTACACAGTGAAGAAGTACAAAAATGGAATGTTTTCAAACAGGTTTCCTGAACACACCCCTAATTTGTTATTGTTCAGATAGTCCCACCCTAAATTTATGCCATTGGTTGATGTCTTGTTGCTAATGCTGATTAAACAAACAAGGCAAGTTTTGAATTCGCCTCAGTGTTTATACTGTACTGGGAAATCAACCAATGGATGAAAGTATTTTATGAGATCAAAAATGTTTGCTCTTTATCTTTATCATTAAAAAGTTAGTTTGAAAAAGGTTATAAAAAGCTTTGCTTAGCAAGCAGTGTACTCCAGGCAACTATTTAGTTATGATTTAATGTGTCATTATGTAGCCCTTTATGCGGCTAGCATTGCTAACAGCTGGCTTTCTTACTGTAATAATAAGGTGACATACTGTGCAGAGACTTGAGATTTGAATGTTTTGAGCTCGTTTATTATGGACTGAAGGCTTATTATGATGTTGGTGGGGTTCTGCAGCTGTGTGGTGAATCTGCTGGGAGGCAGAATATTTCTGAGATGTTTTGGACATCAGCTAGTAAAATTGATGGCCCAGACCTTAGTGTGCTATAAGTTCCAGTCTTTATGTTCCACCTCATCTAAAAGATATGGCCTTCAACACGGCATAGTTGCAGTGGAAATTCGATTCGATGCATTAGGGATGCAGTGAAGCACTTTTGCAGAGTCAAAAAGTCAAGTGTATGTGTGCATGCAGCAGTATGTTGACAAAAGAACTGATATTTGGATATGTATTCCATGGGTGAACATTACAGATGTATAAAGCTACATGGGCCAGGACACCCACTTGAGTAAGATGCCCCCAAATGCACTTTAAATTTACCTTTTGATCATAGGGAGTGCTACATCTCAACACATTTAAGGAGTGCCTTTCATATTTCATCTGAACAATTCTTTTTTGTTTGACATTATTTATTTATTTTTGGTCATTGTATACTGATGCTATAGAAGCCCATTGCTGCCACTGCCAATTTTTGCAATTCTGGCTTTTTTTCTCAGAATTTAGAGATATAAACTCACAATTATTAGAAATGAAGTCAGAATTGCGAAATATTAACTGGTAATTCAGATTTAGTTTTTCTCGGAATTGTGAGATATAAAAGCAATTAGCTTTATACATTTTTTTATTCAGTGGTGAAAATGGGCTTCTATATAGTGCATACTTGGCACATTATATCACGTTATTTCTGTGATTATTTTTTTAATGTCAGTCTTGATTTGTGGAAATGTCATATTATTATTATTATTAGATTTTCAATGTTTCTCTATTGACATTTGTATTTTGTCTGTTACAGGATGGTACCGAGGATTTTCCACCAAGAAACCTTCAATCAAGGTAAGCTGATTCATTTTTCATTCTCAGTAGCATGGATTTTACAATTCACCTGGTGTGCAGTTTGTTTCCTTGTTGATCTACAATGACCCTGTTTGAATGTCAAGTAAACAGCAGAGATCTACTGTTGAACCGTGGTTTTCCACTGGTAGGTCGTGACCCATGCCTGTTTTGATACAGCCACGGGAAACGGAAAAATTGTGCTAAATGCAAATGATGAAATACAACCATGTATTTTCTGCTGCTGTGTCTTTGACTTAATACAATAAAAGAAATAACTATTATTATTATAATAATAAAACTATAATAATAAACTATAATAATAAATAAACTGACATCCCTGTATGATTTCACTGAATGAGGGACAGACGGACAGACAAAAATGAAACCCTTACATGGCAACAGGTCTCTTGTTTACAGAGAAACTTCTATGTTTTTTTTTTGTTTTTTTTCTGTTCTACAAAATTAAATCAATACATGCATTTTACAGTAATTGGCCTTTGACTGGTGGAAATATGTAGTAGTGATCTTTCTCAATTTTAGCAGCAAGGGACTCTCTCTACAGTGCTCTCTCATAAGCAGCGTGGGCTATTGTTTCCACTGTTGTTAGTTAATGCTGCCTTTCTAAAATACTCCAAAATACGCCTAATGTAAAAGTGGTTGTGAATACCGTTTCATGAAAAAATATGTCAGAACGAATAGACAATAAAGGATCTAAGCGACAACAAAGCGAATAAGGTTTTTTTCTAATACTGTCTAATTCCAGTTGCCAGTTCATAAAACCATTCTCAATTCTCAAATTTATAGAATCTAGTTTATAGAAGAAATGTAATAACATTTTCTGTAAAATGTTCATTAAACCATTTGTGTAAACTGACACATTAATTTAGAGAATTAATTTCTGTGAAAATTGTTCGTAAAAACCATTCTACTGTTCATAAATAATTGCATCATTCAAGAAACAAATTGTCTCTTGTTTAAATTAATGTACCACGCAGTGCGGACAAATTTGTCAGCGTAAATTTCTGTGCAAATTGATCGCAAAAGCTTTTGTTGCGTAAATCGCTGCATTATGCAGCGCAAACACGTTTACAAAACTAATTTCTGTGACTAATTTTTTTATAAAATTCATTTTTGCATATATTGTTGCATCATGAACACACAGTGTTATTTATTTACTTTATTTAACAATAAATCATTTTGCCTGTAGACGTGAATCTTATTCATTTCAGGGAATAAGAAAGTTCTACAGCAGAATAATTTTTATTCAGTGTGTTCTTGACTCCACTGTGCTGGGTTTGGTGTTATCTGAGGACATGTTTTGAAATATACTTTGACACTTCACTTAACAGTGACGTCTATTTAAAAGTGGCACCGAGTAGCTAATATCCACTTCATAGAGAAGATTGTGCCTGTTATTCAGCTTTCCCTGACCTCACAAGCCAGGTTGAGGCAAGGACAGGGCGTACCGCAAATATTCCTCCCAAAAGGCAGATTTTCTCACGATGAGAGGAGGAGGATGGAGCTTTAAAGAGACTTAGATCTTGTCCGCCGCAGCTGTTTTCTTCAGGGGCACAAACACACAAGCAGGTATTACTGCGGGTGCCGTGTTGCTGAAAATGGTCTATACTGCGGCAAAATTTCTTCCGCTTCACTAGAATGTACTGGGAATCTCCCAATAAGACATCAGAGCTGTATTAAGAAAAGGTTCAGTTGTTGTCATACATTTTTTACAGTATAAAGTCAGTGTCAGTATCAAGTCTTATTACTGGACAGCGCTATTCAAATATATGTCACATCCTGCCGTATGTTGACAGATCCTTATCCAGTAGCTGACATTTCCCAACAATTTTCTTTTATGTGAGTAAAGTTCACCTAACAAAGGACAGCTGAAAAGTTTTATGCATACGGTGACCTTTACAGAACTATGGCTAGACTACGAAGAAGCCCTCATCCAAACCATCAAAGATAAAGAGCTTCGGGCAAAATGTTCTAGAAATCATATGAAGGAATGAACAGGAGTTGTTTTGATATGAACGCTTTGAATTCATGTTCTCGATATAACAGTCACCCGGCAGATACAATTAGGTTAGTTTTGTAAGAAAATAATTAAGTAAATAATTGATTTATTAGGGATGCACCAAAAGGAAGATTCTTGGCTGAAGCCGAACAAAATGAAACACTGGGACGAAGGCCGAATACTGAATATAAATGCAGCTTTTCACTAAAAAAAAAAGATTTAGCTTAGTAAAATCACATTTAGTCTACATATTTAAGATATACAGTAGATAGCATACGCATATCATATCTGTTACTGAATGAATATGTTAAACTCACTGTGAACTTATAAATGCAGCCATTGTGAATAAAGCTGATTTTAGCCATCCGTTAGTTGAAGGTTTTCCACGCCACATGCCAGTTGACACTTTACACGAGGTGAGAATCCATAGGATTGCTTTGTGTTCACTGTGTGTGTGCATGCCATGTGGCAAGACCTCAAAGTGCCCGTCGGAGGTGCCCGTGATGCCCACTGTATGCAGAGTCCCGAGCAGTGCACTCCACGGCCAGTCCTTGCTAATCTTCTGTAGAGGTGACTCTGGGCTGGCACCTGTTCCTAAATTCATGTGCCAAGCCTGTGCTGTGAGAACCACAGGGTTGTACTCACAGTGTGAATGAGGTGGGAAACTTGTGTGAAGAAAGCTTGCCACCCAAACTGCTTACAATTCCTGCTCACAGTATTTCTCCTTTTACAGTCGCATGAAGTGTAAAACTCAAATTCCCCATGATGGGACTAATTTGAAACACAAAGTAAAATTAGTTTGTATATAAATTGTTCGTAAAAACTATTCTTGCATAAATTGTTGCATCGTACATGACGAACCCATTTGACCGCAGAAGGAATTTTGGTGTAAATCGTAAAGTTTGGAAAACTATTTTTAAATAAACTGCCTTTCTGTGAAGCAGAGATATGAATTTTGGTTTAAAATGTTGCATCACGCAGTGTTAACATTTGTTTACAGAATGAATCTTGGTGTAAATTGTACAGTTTGTAAGACTATTATTACGTAAACTTGTTTTGTAGCACAAATGTAAGTTTTGGTTTATTATGATTCATGAAACCATAATCCAGCATTAAAACACATTTGTTTACAGAAAAACATTTGGTGCAAATTATGAATTGCATAAAACAATCTTGTTGGGAAGAACACAAACTTTAATTCATACTGTAGATAATTTTTACATCACTTGTTTACAGAACAAATTTCTCAGAGATATACATTTTGGTTTAAGTTGTTCAAACATATTCTTAATGCAATGCAGGTGTAAAGTGTAAAGTTCTTAAATGTCTTCTTATGTAAACTGACTTAAAATATGAATTTTGGTATAAATTGTAAAGTTTGTCAAATTATTCTTACAAAATAAAGAATACTTGGTAAAGTATTCTTAGGTAAACCATGCTCTGTAACACAAATATAAATTTGAACTATTCTTATGTAAATTTTTGCATCATGCACTGTTAAACATTATTTTACAGAACAATTTTTGGTGTTAATTGTAAAGCTTGTAAAACTATTCTATAGTGTACTTTCTTGTCCTTTATCACAAATATGAGTTTTGGTTTAAATTGTTCATAATCTTGTTGTGCAGAACACACATATTTTGCTTATTCACAAAACCATTTTTGGTTTTACACCATTAGTTTACAGAACACATTTTTGCTTTAAATATTGCCAAACAAATTTTGGTGTAAATTTTACAGTTTGGTAAAGTATTCTTAGGTAAACCGTCTCGTTGTCTAGTACAAATATACATTATGGTTTAAATTGTTCAGAAAACCATTCTTGAGTACATTGTTGCATCATGCAGCATTAAAACAACAGTAAAACATTTGTTTACAGAAATAATTTTGCTGTAAATTGTAAAGTTTGTAAAACCATTCTTACAAATTGTCACACAAATACAAACTTAAACCATTCTTATGCAAATTGTTGCATCATGCAGCATTATTATTATTTATTTATTTTTTTTACAAAATTTGGGTGTAACTTGTAATGTGTGTAAAACTATTCTTATTTATACCATTTAGCAACAACAAAATTTTAACACTGTTTTTATTTCTATTTCTTTTATAAAACTCTAATGCAAACATCATTCAGATGAGTCAAAAAAAAATATGTGATGGAATACAACATATCACAGGTGCTGTCAAGTAAACTTAAATTGCTTTTAACACAGAATATTCATATTAAGTCCATTATAAATATGTTCATTATACTTTGCTCTTTACAGAGGTATTTGAGCTCTGCTCTGTCCTGTGAGTGTTTGTGTGGTGAATAAGTTTGGCTTTATTTGTTTGGATGTAGTCTGCCCTCACTGTTTTAAATCTCTTTGCCTCTCTCCCTCGATCAATTATTTTCATCAGAAATGTTCCACCCACTCTGGTCTGCCTACACACTGACACCCCAGAGCCCACAGGGGAGCGTCAGGAATCTGTCTCGAACCACTTTGTGCTGATGTACGTAAATGAGAGTAGAGAGAAAGAGAGCAAGAATTTAACTTGAGAAGAGGTCAAATCATTTAATCACAGGCAGATTTGTTTGCCATTATTTATGGATTTGTTCATCAGAGAGTAATACAGAGAAGTAAATACTAGATGATTCAGAAGTCAGATCGAATCGGCAGTTTCATTTATAAGGCTTATGCTGCCTTACCGTAATTGTAATAAATTGATAAATAACCATTAAATCAATAGATAAAATATATAAAATAGGCCTTACAAAAATGAGAATGACATTATGTGCCCATTTATTTTATTTTGCTTTATTTGTGTATTTTGTGTTTGTAGAAAATGACAAGTTATGGTGCAAAACATTTGTAATATATTTAAATCCATCATAACATTTAGAATTTTTGCAAACCGAGGTGCTCAAGGTATACATTAGATCAGTTCATGCATTTCCTGGGAGTTGAACCCATGACCTTGTTGTTGCCATATAATTGTGATGGCGTCTAACGTTAATTCAGTTTGAATGCTGCCCGACCGCACATCATCTGGTGAAAGACATATTTAACTGTCTTAAAGACAAGAAAACAAACAGCCTGCAAGATTAGCACAGATAGCACACAAAGAGCCAAACAATATGGGCGCCTTTGACTGACATGTGGGTGAAGATTTCTGAACGCCTGTGTAGTTGGTTCTTGACTAAAAGTACTGACAAATAGACAAAACACATTTGCGATATAATGACAGCTTTCCAAAGCATTTTGTCTGAGACATAATCCTTTTTTTTAATCTTTTGCTAAATTACACAGTTTTCATTCACATGCTGCAATTATGTCAGTTTTCTCTATTGTGAAAACTCTGTGACAAAAGATGGAGTGTGGGAAGTGTTTATTTGTACTCTTTTGGATTACTTGGAAACACTTTAAGATTGAGTATGAACCCAGGAGAAATAAATGGCACTCCAAATGGAACTGAAGGCAAGCCACATGCGCCTACAGACATCTCTTGCATTTATTTGTATGCTACTGGTAAAAAGATTTGAAAAGAGGTCTCTTATGATCAACAAAGTTGCATTTATTTGATAAAAAAATAGCTAAATATTATCACTATTTAAATTTAAAATTAGTCTAAATTGGTTCAATAATTATCTGACAGAAAGAATGCAGTGTGTCTCAGTTGAAAATTTATTTTCTATATAAATAAAAATAAATATAGGAGTCCCACAAGGATCTATGTTAGCTCCTGTTTTATTTTCACTTTATATAAATGACCCAGGTCAAGAGAACAAACACGGTAAAAATCTATTTATATGCCGATGACACATTTATTTATACAGTTGCACAGAGGTGTTACAAGATTCCTTTCAGTCACTATAATTTTAATTGTTAAAACTGAAATTGGTTTTAAATGCTTACAAAACCAAATATATGGTCTTTACTCATAGTCATACCAAAAAAATGGTTCCACCTATTCTAACCTTGGAAGGGAACTATTGAAAAAGTAAATAGGTATAAATACTTGGGCTTATGGCTTGATGAATGGTTAGGTTTTAATATTCATATTGAAAATCTTTTAAAAAAGCTCAGACCTAAATTGGGTTTTCTTTTTCGTATTAAGAAGTGCTTTCCTTTTGAAGCAACAAATAAAAAGGATTATCCAAAGTTTTTTTTTCCTTTCAGTGTTGACTTAATTGATGTAGTTTAAATGCATGCAAATTTGTCCTTACTAAGGAAGTTGGATAGTATATATCACGCTGCAATACGATTTGTAACAAATACATCTTCACATTCCCATCATTCTACTTTGTACAAAATGGTTGGTCATCCTTGAACCAAAGCAGAAAAATGCATATGTTATTATTTACTGTGAATGCATTATTAGCTAAACTGCCAGCTAATATTTGTAATCTTTTATCATATCAAACTTGTAATAATAGTACTAGAAACTCTTAAAAATTACATTTTGCTATGAAATTGTATACAGTGTCATTTTTTATACTCAAGCTTTTAGATATATGTTACTATTGTTTCTGATTCAAATGCATCATTTGTGATTATTTATGGTACAAGTGGTACATAGTTGCATAGCATTTTTCTTACGTTTTTTTTAAATGCTTCTTTTCTTTGAATCAAACTTTATAATGTTGTAAAATTGATTTGATTCATTATTTAGAACTGTTTATGGAGAAAAAACGACACCACTGACAAGGCAGGTTTTTAGACTTTCCATACTGAAATCTGGGACGTTCTTTTCCACAGAGCGAGAGTTTCTATTCCAGAATCCAGGCCACAGTGGGCTGTGTCTCTGGAGAGAAATTCCTGCCGATTAGAGCAGATCATTACTCCTTATGGCAGAGGCAAACACAACCTGGATCAGACAGGGAGAGAGGTCAAGAGGGGTGACAGAGGGGAGAGAGTCTGTTAGATGGCCCTTCACACAAAACCTGCCTTTTTATCAAGATGAATAAGGACAGGGAAAGATAGCTTTGTTACCTAGACAAATTTAAACCTGACATATTGGTGTCTCTGCCTTGTCACCAGCTTTCTAAAAGCATCTCTAGTGGTCAGATCTTGATTTCCTGTAGCTTTTTTAGTTGTTAGACTATTTCCAATTCCTTCAGTTTTAATAAATTATGGTATATATATATATACACACACACACTACATATGTATACACACACACACACAGGGGTGCACATACGTTTTTCAGCCTGGTTCTCATAGTACCTCGATATTTGTTTTGGTCATCATACCGCACATGAAATATAACTATAAAAAATAAATAATAGTAAAAAAATAAATAAAAAAAATACATAAATACATAATAAAAATACAATTATTTTATAGTCAACTTAATAAAATGCTAATTATTATTATTATTATTTTTTTTTATCATTTTCAATTCTGCAAGCTTTTATTTTGGTGGGTTGCAAACGGTAAGTGGTGTAATCTGATTAAGCAAATAGTAAGCATATTTTGGCGTGCTGACCTGGGGGAGGGCTCCAAGTCTCCCTTTATCACTATTATGGAATGAGAATAAATTAAGAGGGGATGCTGGAAAACTGTCGTAGTACAAAGGAAAGTAGGCTGCAAATATATAGGTATTGTCCTAGTTAGGATGATTAGCTACACGAGTTACACCTGTGCCAAATTGGTTGATTAGCTGATTGTGCTCCTCACTAACCTTGTCAATAAAACATAATTTACGTAAACAAAAACTTTTAATTTGGATGCAATTAATCACGATTAATAATTTGACAGCTCCTATATATAACTTTTCTCCAATTGTATACATTTTAGGAAGTGATTTTATGGCAGTTTTATTGACCTGTCGTTCAGTAGTCAGTATTAATGAGTGTCAGAAGCGATGCACAGTGGGATAGTCAGCTTTCAGAGGCTTTTAATTATGTACATGCCTGCTAAAGCTCGGAAGCTTGATGCTGTCTGGCTCTCTAAGGTCTGCTGAAAACTGCAAGTTAACCTTCATCACCATATATGTTTGTGAAGTTAGAAAGGAGCGTAATCCAGCTCATTAAAATCATCTAATCCCCAAAATTAATACTCTGCCTGTGTGAGTACAAATTGGCATTGACGTGTTCCTTAGTAGGTTTTTTCTTTCTGCAATGTTGAGACACAGACGAGGAAAATTCCTCGTGTTGAGCTGCCAAAACAAAATATGAGACGCGAAATTGTCAGAGACATTAACATATGTATAAACATTACAAAATGCTACTTATGTTCTGTAATGATAAAAGTTCGTATGGCAGAGAAGGAAGGAGACCAGAGTCGGCGTACTGAGGCTCGTGGGAACTTTATTATACTGATCAAAAGAACGGAAAACAAAGTCGCGCCACATGCGCATAAATCATAACATTGATACTTTCAGGCTCTCGCTTTCTGTCGGTCGCTTCCTCCCACGAGTCCTCAGGTCTCTCTTTTGTCTCTGGTTCCCAGCTGGCTTAAATACTGCTTCCCCACGCCAATCACTGCAATGAGAAGCAGGTGTCACTTGTCTCTCACTTAACTCACTTACCACCGCTGATCTCCTCACTCTCTCTCCTGTCGCAGACCTCGCTAAACCACACCTCCCCTGCCACATACCCCCACCGCCCGACTCAGGCCGGGGAGCCATCCGGCCTGCAGCCCCCCCCCCCCCCCCCCCCCCATTCCTGGAGAGGAAGTCGGCCACAGCCATCTGCGCCCCCGGCCTGTGAATCACCTTGAACTTAAATGGCTGTAAAGCTAGATACCAACGGGTGATTCGCGCGTTGGTATCCTTCATGCGGTGGAGCCACTGGAGGGGCGCGTGGTCCGAGCAGAGGGTGAACTCCCGACCCAGGAGGTAGTAACGAAGGGTGAGGACCGCCCACCTGATGGCCAAACACTCCTTTTCTATGGTGCTGTACTTAGCCTCTCTCTTAGAGAGCTTCCGGCTAATGTACAGCACCGGGCGATCCTCCCCCCCCCACCTCCTGGGACAGGACCGCGCCCAGCCCCCTGTCCGACGCGTCAGTCTGCAACAAAAAGGGGAGAGAAAAGTTAGGAGAGTGCAGGAGCGGTCCACCACACAGGGCAGCCTTAACTCGGGTAAAGGCCTGTTGGCACCGCTCCGTCCATTGGACCGTATCTGGTACCTCCTTTTTAGTGAGGTCAGTCAGGGGGCTAGTGCGGTCCGAATAACCAGGAATAAATCTCCTATAATATCCCGCCAGCCCCAGGAACTGCCTCACCTCCTTTTTGGTCTTGGGTCTGGGGCAAGTCGCAATTGCTGCCATCTTGTCAATTTGGGGACGCACTTGCCCGTGACCCAAGTGGAAGCCCAGATACCTTACCTCCACCCGCCCAACCGCGCACTTCTTCGGGTTGGCCGTTAGCCCCGCCCGTCTCAGCAATCGAGGACAGCCCTCACATGCTCCATATGCCGCCGCCAGTCGCCACTATAAATGATAATATCATCCAGGTAGGCGGCGGCATATGCAGAATGCGGGCGCAGCACTCGATCCATGAGACGCTGGAACGTAGTGGGGGCCCCGAACAAGCCGAACGGAAGCGTCACAAATTGGTGTAAACCAAACGGCGTGGTGAAGGCTGTTTTTTCTCTAGACATGGGAGATAAGGGGATCTGCCAATATCCTTTTGTCAAGTCCAATGTCGAATAAAAGCGAGCCGTACCTAATCGATCGAGCAACTCGTCAATCCGTGGCATTGGATAAGCATCAAATTTTGACACTGCGTTCACCCTGCGATAGTCCACACAAAATCCCACCGAGCCGTCCGTTTTAGGGACCAAAACAATCGGGCTCGCCCAATCACTGTGGGACTCCTCGATTACTCCTAACCCCAGCATCGCCTCTAATTCTGTCTGAACCACTTTTTTCTTGTGTTCAGGTAGTCTATATGGCCGGCTGCGAACCACCACGCCCGGCTCTGTCTCAATATGGTGCAAAATCAGATTAGTACGACCAGGTAGAGGCGAAAACACGTCTGCAAATTCGGACTGTAACTGTCCAATGTCAGTGAGCTGCGAGGGCGAGAGGTGATCCCCTCCCGGGGCCAGGGCGAGGGATTTTTCTTTAATGATCGCCTCTGGCCCGAGATCCTCCTCTCCGCTCACTGCCGTCGCTAGCAACACTGACTCCTCTTCGCTCCATTTTTTAAGGAGGTTGAGGTGGTAAATTTGCCTGGAGTCGCCTCAAAGGGTCCTTGCCACTTTGATAATAATTTGGAGCTGGAGGTTGGCAGTAATACGAGCACTTTATCTCCCGGTGCAAATTCTCGTGCCTTAGTTCCTCTGTTATACAGCTGGCTTTGTCTGCCCTGGGCCTGAAGCAAATTCTCCATTGAGAGCCGCCCCAGTGTATGGAGTTTTGCTCTCAGGTCCATGACATACTGAATTTCATTTTTGTTATCCGAATGTCCGTCCTCCCAAGTTTCTTTCAGGACGTCCAGCACCCCGCGGGGCTGGCGTCCGTAAAGAAGCTCGAAGGGGGAAAACCCCGTGGAGGCTTGGGGGACCTCGCGCACAGCGAATAAGAGGGGCTCTAGCCATCTATCCCAATTTTTCGCGTCTTCTTGTACGAATTTACGAATCATTGTTTTCAAAGTGCGATTAAATCGTTCGACCAGTCCGTCTGTTTGTGGGTGATAGACGCTGGTCCGTACCACTTTAATGCCCAATAATTCGTATAATTCGCGTAACGTGCGTGAAATAAACGCGGTGCCTTGGTCCGTGAGAATCTCTTTTGGGATTCCCACGCGGGAGATTAAACGAAACAGGGCGTCCGCCACACTCTTCGCCGAGATATTGCGGAGCGCCACTGCTTCGGGATATCGTGTTGCATAGTCCACTATGACTAACGCAAAACGATGTCCCCGTGCGGATCGTTCTAATGGCCCGATGAGGTCCATACCAATTCGTTCGAAGGGGACCTGCACTAGAGGTAGAGGGCGCAACGGCGCTTTTGGGGTGGCCGGTGGGTTCACCAACTGACATTCCCGACACGACGCCCACCATCTGCGGACGTTCTCGTGAATGCCCGGCCAAAAAAATCGGGTCATTAGACGATTTAGCGTGGCTGTCATACCTAAATGCCCCGCCATTGGATTGCAATGTGCTGCCTGGAAAAGCATTTCCCGACGGCTCTTAGGTACTAATAATTGGGCCGTATCTTCCTTTGTCTGAGCGTCATGGGTCACTCGATACAACCGGTCCTTAATAACGGCAAAATACGGATAAGAGAGCGTGCGGTCAGGATGGAGGACCTGCCCATCGATGGAACGGACCTGCTCGAATGCATGTTTAAGGGTCTCATCCTGGGACTGCTCCAGGGGAAAGTCATCGCGACTGGAAAGGTTTAGCCTCACCAACTCGTTCGGTTCCCCTGAAGCTTCCCCACTGGGTCCGGGTACAGATTCTCCCACCTGAGCGCACGCCCCGCCAACCGGGCCTCTCTTTTTCCCAGAGGCATCCACTGTTAAACACCCCAATAATTGTTCAAAAGCTGGCCAATTGGTACCCAAGATTAGTGGATGCCGGAGGCGCGGACTAACGGCCACCTCCACATAATGCTTGTGTCCCCTAAATTTGATGCCTATGGTTTTTATGGGGTATTCCACTATATCCCCGTGCACACACCTCACCTTAACCACGCGGCCCGTATCCAATGCCCCGGATTGTATCAGGCTTTGATGGATGGAGGTCTGGTTACAACCTGAATCCACCAAAGCCTGATAGGTACCCCCCTTAATACTCACGGGTATTTGGTACAACCCGGCTTGATCGGGGCCAGCCTGCGGGTCGTCCGGGATCCGGACCCACGTCCCCACCTCCATAACCGGGCACCGGTCCACGAAATGGCCCGGATCCCCGCAACGCCAGCAGGCCAGCCCAGGCCTCCCCGCCACCCTAGTGGTTGGAAGTGGGTCAGGTGATTGACGTGGGGAAGCAGCTGGTAGCTCAGCCAGTCCCTCCCCGTGCGGCGGCCCCATTCCCCTGGCCGGACCCCGTGACATGGCGGCCGGCTCCGTCCCTGCTCTCCAACGGGGTGCGGCCCTCGGTGGCCCCGTGTACCGAGACCTGGGTAAAGGGACAGGCTTTGGAGAAAGTGGAGAAAGAGGAGAGAGAGGGGGGGGGGGAGAGAGAGAGAGACAGATGGAAGGGGTTCGCCGACCCCGGAACACGCCGCCAGCTGATCCTCCGTCAGTTGGATGGCCAGATCCAGCGACGCCGGCCGGTGGCACTGGACCCACTGAGCAGTCCTCTTCGGGAGACGTGAGATGAACTGCTCCTGACAGCAGCGGAATTATCCGGACCGGCCAGCTGTCCTCCGGCCACCCACACGCCTCGGCCGTCCTCTCAAACAAATCGAGGAACGCTTCCGGATCATCTGTTGGCCCCATCTTCGTAAGAGGCATGTGGGCAGCAGGGCTGGAACTGGGGGAGGCCGACCTCGTCCGAACCTCCCGGTCCAGCATGCTCCGGAACAGCTCGCGGTCCTCCCGCTGGACCTGCATCATTGCCTGAAACCGATGTTCGTGGTCGGCTCGCAGCTCCAGCAGGGCTTGATGTTGTTCCTGATGCAGGCCCGCGAGCGATGTAATGAGCTCCGCAAACGGCGTTCCCGATGATCCTGACGGGGTTTGCATGGCGGCGTCGTTCTCCTTCCTTCCCGGGTTTCGGCACCAGTGTAATGATAAAAGTTCGTATGGCAGAGAAGGAAGGAGACCAGAGTCGGCGTACTGAGGCTCGTGGGAACTTTATTATACTGATCAAAAGAACGGAAAACAAAGTCGCGCCACATGCGCATAAATCATAACATTGATACTTTCAGGCTCTCGCTTTCTGTCGGTCGCTTCCTCCCACGAGTCCTCAGGTCTCTCTTTTGTCTCTGGTTCCCAGCTGGCTTAAATACTGCTTCCCCACGCCAATCACTGCAATGAGAAGCAGGTGTCACTTGTCTCTCACTTAACTCACTTACCACCGCTGATCTCCTCACTCTCTCTCCCGTCGCAGACCTCGCTAAACCACACCTCCCCTGCCACATGTTCTAAAATAAATACAGTGTTTATTGGGAAATAAAGTAGGGCAGGATTTCATTTTATTGGATTGAGAATAGTGGGCTATGATATTAATATTTCATATAATTTTCAGCAGAAAAGTTATTTAGTAGCCAGGCAAAGTTATTAGGTTTTGAAAACATTCTTGGGAATAACATGGACTGATAAATCAGGGGCATGGATAACTGGAACATTTATTAGAAAAATAAAGAGTCAAGTTTGATTTCTTTAAGCAAACAAACACTGGCGTCATCATGAGCACAATTGCTGCCAGGAGTGATTTTAACGTGTAGAAGCTGCTCACTATCTTTCTTTCCCTTGTTGGCTTCGCTCTTTGTCTGCTTGCAGCAGGATTGCTATTCTTATTTGGCTCAGCGTTGACCTTCTCTGCTAAACAAGCATTAGGCTGCTGGGAGCGAGGGAAAGGAAGCACACTCATCTTTTTTTAGTCCTCTAACTGAGAGCAGAGCTGTTAGTTACAGGTCAACGGTCTTACCGATACTATACAGCTCACCTGGTGGAAGATAGTCGCTGTCACAGTTATATAAGCTCAGATGCACCACTTGCCAGGATATATGTGTACGAAGTGTATGTTTGAAAGGTGGATGTTATGTCTATCAGAACATTTCAGTTATTTTTAAGCAAGAGGTATTTAAGGCCTAACTATACTTCGATTTTTATGCATACACAAGGGTTTGTGTAAAGTGCAAATGATGCACCACCCGCTTTTCTAGGTCGTACATGCACATTGCATTTGTTTTGCACTAATCAGTTGTTCCACTAGGTGGCAACACTGACCTGGGCCAAAAACAAAACTACAGAGAATCAAAAACAACAACAAAATCTCTGAGAATGCAACAACAACAACAGACGCTTGCATTGACAAGCGCATGTGGAGGGGTTTTGAGAGAGCCACAACTTTGGTTTAAACGAGTATAAAGATATTTTATTGACCATAACTTCTGGAGTAAAATAGCGCAGGCAATGGACAAAAAGGGAACTTTCTAGAGCGTGTGTGTCGGCCACCTGCTTTTATGCATGCTATTAAATGGAGTGTATTTTTAAAGGCTGCACATTCAACTGTGCACATACTTTAGCGTACGCATACAAAAACAGCATACTTTGGGGTTTTAGACGACAATCGAGCCTATGCTATGAGTAATATTACAGCTAGGAGGCCATTTTGAGAAAATTTGAGGACTTTAAAAGTAAGTAGTATTAGCATATATTATAGGATTAATAAAATGCAGATTAAGTGTACTTAAAAAGTTAAGTGTACGTAAAAAGTGCACTTTGTAATCGTCAAATTTGTACTTTTTAAGTGCATTTTAAGTAATTCTTTAAAAGAGTGCACTTATTGTGACTAACATACTTAAGTACTTCATTATAATGTAACTGTACTGTGTTTATTATTCATTTGAATATTAGCAATATTATAAATGTACTAAAGGACAGATGTTTTATTACAAATGGGTAATTATACATGTATTCAAATACAAGATATATAAGTTTCAATAGAAATTATAAGTATATTACAACAGACATAATTATGGAAGTACATACTGTATATACTGTACATGTAAATTGAATTATATATATATATATATATATATATATATTTATTATATTATATATATATAATTTTTTTTTTTTTTTTTTTTTTTTTACAAATTTTAACCAATACATTTTCATATTATTACAAGTAACATGCATGTGTCAAAAACATTCAGTTCACACTCAATTGGTTTTTTCCCTCCATAATAAGTACTTTTATTTTTTGTACCAGGGTTTAACCATCAAAGCATTAGCTTTGATGCTAATTTATATGGTAGTGTACTGTACCTCCAAATATTTAGAGAATTGTTTTTAGCAAAAAAATAAATAAAAATATTCACAGTTTCACTGCTCTGAGAAACAAACCAATAATACCGATGACTCATCCTGCACTACACTGATTATTGTCCATTCAGATGTTTGCTTGAGTTAGAATGCCCCTCCCACTGCCTGCATATGATTTATGAAAATGAGTGTTATTATTTTACACAATTTTGCTTCTCAAGTAAATGTTCTTTTAGTTAGTGGCCAGCTAACTAACTTTAGTTCACTAGCTAGTTAGTATGCTAGTTTGTGTTACAACCACATTTTTGTACTGTGTCTTGTTGTTTTATACTTTCATTCTTTATTTCAGTCAGAAATGTGTGTTTAATAATTGAAAGGTAAGTCTTGTTTTAAGGATTTGAGGAAACCCTTAAAAAAAGAAAAAACTAAAAGTAGTATTTTCTTTGAATAAATAGATAAATACATTAAATTGATAACATTTATTTCAAGTTGCATATGTTATTATATTATATTATATTATATTATATTATATTATATTATATTATATTATATTATATTATATTATATTATATTATATTATATTATATTATATTATATTATCTACTCTTTGTGTGTGTGTGTGTGTGTGTGTGTGTAATTTAACTACAGTATGTTTCAATTCAGGTTTTATCGCTGTCCTTAACATAGTTTCTTGCTGACTCAGCATTCATCGTTCCTGTCCTTCATGACACATGACACTTTATTTCCATCATTCAGATCTGGTGTTTAGGATAAAAATTATCAAATAAACTGTTGGCTTCAGGCACACACAAACACACACACACACACACACACTGATAGCATGAGTTTCAACAGATGGAGATAATGTGTACACACACACAAGCACATCTGTGCTGCCTCAGGCCTACAATAACATCTCCTTCAGTTCAGCTCATATAGAGCGGCTTTATTATCTGCTTCCATAATGGATGCTGAGTGTGACAGAATGACAGTGCTTCTGTGGATCAGCGCGTGATTCATACGCAGTCTGGAAATGCCACACACCACGCCTTCAGCTTGAATTAATGATCAAACCATAGAGTTTTCTTTAAGTTAGTTTTTTTATTATTATAATTATTAAGTTTCTGTGTCCTGTTTTGATTTACAATGTACTTTTTAGCATTAAGATACACCTCGTAAAATTTGAAGAACATGTCTGTGCCATAAATCAAGTTAATTGTGGCTATTATATTGCTATTATATTATATACGCTATAGTCAAAATTTGAAGTGGTTCAAAACCTTTCATCAAAGTTGTCCTAAAACAAAACGTGGTCTTGTCTTCTTATCAAAGCACAATTAAACTACTTGAATGCAATGTCGTTTTCAGTTAAGTCATGAAGTTACCAAAAATGTGATTAAAGCTGCTTTAAAACTGCATGCATGTAATATGTTATACATGAGTCACATTTGATAACTTTTTTTTGTATATTTCTGCTGAGGGGCACAGGTAGCTAGATACAACATTTATTATAATGGGTTTATGTGAAGATTGTTTATGTTAACTTAAATTGAAGTTATTTTTAAAGTCTAATAAATGTTACAATTGATGTCTCTCAATTACAATCTAATGCAATTTTTATTTTTTTAAGAGAAATGAGTATTAATTGGTATCAGTGATACTGGCCTATAGTCATATAAAATATGGCATTAAACAAATATTAAAATATACTGTCTTTATGTTGTTTGTACATTAATTTGAAGATTGAATGTGAAATTATTGCAATATAAAAGTATATTTAAAAACTTTAATGTTGGGTGGGATTAATCGCAATTAATTTCAGAAAAAAAAGTATGATTAATTAGTTAATTAGATAGACAGCACTAATAAATACACATATACAGTATATATTTTGAATACATTTACATGTATATACATTAATATATTAATATATTTTATATTTTATATAAATATATTATATAAACAACATATTTTCTTAAATTTATACATGCATGTATTTGCATTAAACATGTACGTAATACATATACACAGTACACACTCATATATAATGTCAACAAAATCTCTTAATTTAGATGCAATTAATCATGATTAACCATTTGACAGCACTTATTGTTTCGAGTCAAAGATTTGTGGAATTATTTTAATGCTTGTTATTTTTTTTTTTTTATGATAATAAAGCAAAATTTAAACTGTCATTACGTAACAGAACAAAATCTCATCATGTTTATGTGAAACATATAAATTCTAAAATATTTCAGTCATAAAGTATCATGGTTATAATTGTTGTGCTGCCTTTTATCATTTTAATCTTTTAAATGAAATGCAACAAAATATGCAAAAAAAAAATATTATCATGGTCTTATATAGTTAATACATTTTATGAAAATTAAGCATGTTTTACGCAGCTGTCATTACCATAGTGCAACAAAATAAGCAACAAAATGTAATACGTTTTTATGTGAAAAATATATAAATAAATTATTTAAAGTATCATGATTATAACTGTTGTGCTATATTTTATGATTTAGCATTTTTATGACAGTTAAGAACATTTTACATTGTCCTTAAAGGCAGGGTAGGTAAAAAATGTATAAAAAACTTTTTTTCCAAATTTGTTTAAACTTTATTTATATATCAATACATAATTAAAATGTAAGTACTCTGAAAAAGAAAGTATAAAAATCGAGTGACTGTAGACCTCTCACGACTGTTTTAAAGACAGCTCATTATTTCCATTCACTCCACCCCCTCCCTTCTGGGCTCCTTCCAAAGCCTCTACTACGGCTCGCTAAGTAATGTTATGTAAGCTATATTACGCAGCTACGTGTGCTAATGACACATGCTTCATGAAAAAATAAACAAAAAAATATGTATGATCAAAATACAAAAAGAAAGATTTACCTGTCCAGCAGAAATAAAGCCATCAAGGAGTCACTTTTCAGCCCCTTGAGTTCCCTCAGTTCTCGCCATCGCTGGAAAGCCACGCCGATATTAACTCATGTTTTATTTCTTTGTTTATCCATAGACTTTTTGTTCATTGCCTTTTCTTGTACTGTTACTGTCTTCCTTTTTTTGCCTGGTTTGCCTTCACTAACTGCATAGGCTGGTACTGTGAATTTTGCTTGCTGTTTCTCTGCCATTGTTTTGGTATTCCTAGGATCCGTGCCTCTTGAATTCCTCAAATCAAACGTGCACGCGCAAGTGGGCAGGTCATGTGTGGCAAAAGGGTGGTTGCCATGGTTGCGAGAGAGTGACAGTCGCCTAAGCCAATCCTATGTTTCGTCCCGAATGGAAATAATGAGCTGTGTTTAATACAGATTAAACGGTCTAGAGTCACTCGATTTTTATACTCTTTTTATCAGAGTACTTACATTTTAATTATGCATTGATATATATAGAAAGTTTAAACAAATTTGGAAGAAGGTTGTTTATAAATTTATTACCTACCCTGCCTTTAATGCAACATAATCTTATCACTTTAATTTGAAAAAAATATTAATAATAATAATAATTTAAAGTAATGTGAATATAATTTTTGTTCTGCTTTTTATCATTTATTTTATTTTTTATTTTTTTCATGAAAATGTATCGCATTTAAGCAACTATCACTTCCATAATGCAGTTAATCACTTTATGTGACTATATATATATATATATATATATATATATAAATAAATAAATAATAATAATAATAATAATATATAGTCACAAGTGTTATGGTAGTGATTGTTGTATTACTGTCTTCATTTATAAAAATAAAATAATAGTAATAAAATATAAATAAATACAGTATGTCCGAAAGCATGTTGGTAATGAAAATTTAGGGTTAAAATGATCTTTAAAAATAATATAAATTAGATTTGTGGTGAAATCTGGGCTTTCTTCAGTTTGTATAAATATGATTTGGCATCTTAAATAATAAATGTGTGAATTCTTCAAACATGTATAATTGATTATTATCGACGTGAAAAGAGCTCTCAAACAACAGGAGGTCTTCATGTATGACTGAAAGCAGCGATTAGTGAGTGACCACCCATCTCATGAATACTAACATATGCTGGTTTGTCATCCGTGCACATGGAATCCTTCCTCCAGCAGATGGAGGTTTGTTCCAGAGCATTTGGTGTCCTCAATTACTAATTAATCCGAACTTTGAAAGCGAACAGCGCTGAAAATTAGGCAACAACTGTACGTGGCAAGAAGCTCCACCATCTGGATTCTTCAGCTGAGATGTTTGTGTGGGATGTTCTTGTTTTGTGCTTCATTTTTCTAAAGCCACTTGTGTGATTAATTATGTTTTGTAGATGCCCTAAATCCCTCCAACTGATCTCTTTTAAAGTTGAGAGCTTTGCAGCGTTTGACTGAAATGAAATAAATTGCTCTTGAGATTTGAAAGTATTCTTCTCAGTTGCAGTTATTGATTGAGAGGGTGGGAAAAGGGACTAATTTTTTGGTAAAGAATCAAGCGTGTTTTAAGTTCAAGTAGTTCAAGGCGGATAGTTAATGTAGTTGTGGAGTTCAAGGTGTAAAACTCAAATCACAAGTGAGATCTCTTTATGAGATCAATTTCTCAATGTGTACAGTATATCTGAGATGTTTCTCCTAGATGGCAATGATAATAAATAAAGTAAATGGAGACATTTTTCTGAAGTATTTTGCATAGTAGACTTTGTCCTGAGAAAAAGACAATCTTTGAAGTCTTCTGATCGACATCATTTTTATGTCACAAAATGTACTCAGATTTATACCAAAATAAACCAAAATTAACTATCATTATTCAGAGATCCCAATGTGAATTGAAATATTTCTCATCAAATTTGTCCAGATAGCTTGGGAACCCTGGGAGTTTGATTGACAGGCGATCTGACCAATCAACACTGAATTTGCCACTTTGTCTGATAAACAAACAGGGGTGCGTTCTCCGATAACGTTGTCTCTTAGCGCGCTACGAATACTCAAAAGGTACACCTTAACTACAGGTATACCTTTGCTACGTGTGTTCTCCGAACTATACCTTTGGATGTTGCTTAAGGTAAACCTTCTTAAGTTCGACCTTAGCAGTTGCTGTCCATGGTGGAGGTGCTGAATAGGTTGATATCAACGCCTCGATGATCGATTGTGCGCTCTTTCCTTCACAGTGGTATAGGTAAAGTATTGAGAAAACAATATTCTTTATAAAGAAGCATTTTAGAAATAGTACAAACTGCATTTATCGGGGCTTATTGAAATAAGTACATGCAGAAATAAATACGAGTATGTGTTTATAATTTAGCAAGTGTACAATCCCAAACCCTCACGGCCATAAGTGTGTTAATGTTCTCCACAACGTATGCTGATTATCCACCAGCCGTATCACATTATTGGCGTAAATCGCTCATTTGTGTAATTGGATGATTTCCTCAATAAAAGCGCAAGCATGAGAGACATACCGACATTCACTATGTGGGGGAAAAAAGTCCGCAAAAAGAGATCGCCCAGCCACACTGAGGTCTTACTCAGCCCATATCCATCCCCAACAACCTCCAGAAAACTCCACCACGGCATAAAAACGAAGAGCCGCCAGCAGCTGAATTTCGTGGGCTGAGGGGGTAGCTCCGTCGAGCTCCGTGCTGCTTCTCTTATAAAGTAGTTGACAAACTCTAACTGGCTCCGCGGACGCCGCCGTCTTTGATTTAAAACAAGTACTCGCTGTCTCGCTGCCATAGCTATGAAGTTTGTGTAAACTCATCTTTCTTTATATAGACTCCTAAGCCTTTTCTGTCAAATGGCTCGCCAGCTGATGTGCCTTAGGATAGTAATTAAAAAAGCTAACAACCATTAGTGTATGGAAACTTTATTAATGAAAACACTTCCATACACTGGGTGTAGGCTATAACAACTTAAGTATTTTATGTGTATAATTTTAAAGTAAAGTAAAAATGTAATTTTAATACTAAATCAGATTTTATATTAAATGTTCATATAAAATTTTCTATGTGTAATTAAACTGCGATGTAAAAAATCTTTTTGCGTAGTGGTGGCCACTAGCGGTATGAACCGTCAGCAGCGATAAGGTATAGCTAAGAGCGCTCCAGACCAACCTAACGTACGTATGACTTACAGAAGGTATACTTAACTAAGAAGGTTTCGGAAACCACGTATTAACGATAAGGTACTTCTTAAGGTACAACTTAAGAACGACGTAGCGTTAAGGTAGTTTCGGAGAACGCACCCCAGAACAGAAGAGTGGTTTAACATCGGTGGATTTTAACTTAAAAAACTGTTTATTGACATATTTCCGCGGTTAAAAAGATAAACCGTCTGATGTTCATTCATGTTTATTCCATGTTATAACTAGTTTAGTGGAAGAGATGATTCAGCGATCTGTCACGACACATTAACAAGTCACAAAAATGTTTGAATTTCTTTAAAAAATTTGCTTTTTGTGTACACAAATTGTCTTTCTATTTATAATGAACCTAAGAAATATTAAGAGAAAGGGATCTCTGATTTAATACATAAAAGGTCATTATGTTAACGGGAAGTACATTTTGCACATTTGTGATTACAGTAAAGAAACTGTTACATGTGTGTCGATGTAATGAAAACTGTTTGTTTGTTTTTTACAAATGTTTTTGTTCATGTAAAGAAAGTAATTAGTGTTCGAAACAAGACATTGAATCTCACTGTGTAGATGAAGAAAATAAAAACAAAACAAGAAATACATCAACAACCAAAAAAACCTGTTTATTTATTTTATTTTTATTTTTTTGACTACTTACTGTAACTCCATATTTATGTCTTTCATTTTTTCTGCAAAACACAAAATAAATATAAAATTATTAAATAAATGTTTCAAAAATGTTTATCTATATACTAAAAGTCACTGGGGAGCAAAACAACATGGACATATAGACCAGCAAAAGTACAACAAAACATAAAACAAACCAAGAATCTAGCAACAACTTTTGTTTCTTAAAAAAAAAAAAAAAAAAAAAAAACTAGCAAACACAAGAAACAAAACATCAGGGTTCAAAGCCTTTGGGGTTCAAAACAACATCGGAACACTTTGAATTTCATTCAAAACATCAAACAAAACACAAAACATAAGAAAAACCATCAACCAACCAAAACTATGTCAACATTTATTCCGTTTGTTTTACACGGAGGAAAGAAAATCGTACAGTTTTATAATGACACACGGATGAGTAAGTTACAGTCATTATTTTTGGCTGAACGATCTCTTTAAGTCCTAAAGGTTAATATTCAGCTGTTCTTATTTCCTCTACACTCTCAACACTGATCAAGTATGAGCAGTCTAAGAAACACAACTTATCTTCTCCAGAGGGACTTCTTGGGCTTTGACACGTCTAGTCGAGGAACCGAGAACTTCCTGAGGTCTATTCAGCCTCGAGCAATGTGAGCAAAACAAGCAAAGATTATGACATGATCTGCGTCCACCAGGGCCGCTGGAAACGTCCTCTGCTTGCTCACATTCCCAGAGATGCGTTCACTCGCTCGCTCACTCTCTTCATGGAGGTTTACAGTTGTAGAAACAGAGATGTAATGTTCTTCTCTTTTGTTTCGCAGGGGATCTTCCCAGCAGGCTACGTTCACTTGAAGAAGGCTGTCGTCACGAACAGGGGGTAAGTGTCTTTAATCTGAATTTCATCAAGCTGCTCCCTCCATAGAGAACAAATGGGTTGGACGAGGAAAGTCAATGGGGAGAAAGATGGATAGAAGAATTTTTTTATTTATTCATTAATCTCAATCCTCTGATTTCTCTTTCTCCTCTCCTGCTAGCTCATGAGTTTCGTCACATGCCTGAAAGGCTGAGGTTTCATCTTTTGGAAGATCTCTTACTCTCATTTATCTTTATCAAATATTTGCTTCAGATATGCAGCTTGGTGTGATGTGAGACCATCAGCTTCTGGGATTCAAAAGCTTCATGTATTTAATGTTTTTTTGTAGGATAATTGATTTAATGGATAATCAGTGAGGTTTATATTGTTTTATGGGACATTTAAAAAATTAAAGCTGTACTTGCAGATAACATAATATTAATGAAATAAAAGTGCACTTAAAGAGAGACACTTGCATGATTGTATTTTACACTCTTAAGTGCAATTTTAAGAAGTGCACTTTGTATTCATGTAAAATGTATGTTTTGCTTCAACATCATTTTAAAATCTTAGTTACTTTATGTATTGCAGTTTTCCATAAATGCTTTGCTGTGCATTCAGAAGCACATTATTATAAATTTACATATAAATATGTACTCAATTCTTAATTTCTAATGGGTCACAAAACTCAAAAAATTGCATTTATTACAAAGTTTTTTTTAACAGTTTTCATTTAAGTAACAATTAATGTTTTTGTGTGTCTGAAAAAAAAAATCAGTTTGCACTTGAAGAAGAAAAAGAAAAAAAAAATACTCTTAGGCCATTCAAGATGTAGATGAGATTATTTCTTCAACAGAACAGATTTGGAGAAATTCAACATTACATCAGGTGTTCAGCAATGAATCGTCTGCACTGAATGGGTGCCGTCAGAATTTGAGCCAAAACATCACAGCTGATAAAAACATCACAATAATTGTCAGGTGATCCACACCACTCCAGTCCAACAGTAAACAAATCCATCGTTAAGACCTTTTTATTTTTAAATGGTTGCTTCTGGCTAAAATATGAGTCTATAATCCATAATATTGTTTCCTGTGGTAAAAATGTTTTTTTTTTCGTTTTTTTTCCTGAATCAGGAGAGAAATATGCACAGATCAAACACTGTTTTATAAGCCCAAAACAGATCTAAACATGATCTATGCCAGAGGATTTGGCAATTTAATTTTAACAGAAAAAGTATTATTATGGATTATGGCTAGATTATTACTACTAATGTTTTGGCTAGAAGTGATGAAACCTCTTAATAATAGATTTGTTTCTTACAAACACACAGCTTTTCACTTCACATAATGTTAACTGATGAAGTGGAGTGATGTGGATTACTTGTGGACTATTGGTTTGAACAATTGTTTGGACTCTCATTCTGACGGCACCCATTCACTTCAGATGATCCATTGGTGAGCAAATCAGAAAATTCTACATTTCTCCAAATCTGATGAAGAAATATATTCATATACATATTGAATGACCTTAGAGTATGTAAAATGTCAGCAAATTTTCAATTTTGAGTGAACTATTCCTTATATTTCAGTATATATTAGTATATGGTACTCCTTTTAGAAGTGCATTTCTTTTTCACAAGGATTTACAAGAAGATATTGTTGTTCTTACAATCTAATGGTTGTAAAAGTCATTAGAAGAAACATTTTTTGTGAAGTTATTGATAAAAGACTAAATTATTGTTTGTACGCTGAGATTGCTTTAGAACACATACAGATGCCTTTTGTATGTTTCATTTATATCCAAAACATTACGACAAATGTATCTTTAACTACACATTGTCATTTGAACAAACATCCAGCTGCTAATGCTAATTCGCAGTTCAGTACAGTTAGGCAGATGTTGATTTAGTAACTGCTGTGAGTTTCAGCGAATGATTTATCCGACCGATTTCAAACCTGTAAAAGTCTAAAAGAGTTTGTAAATCGTGAAGCTAATCTACAAGTAATGTAAAGTAATCACCCATTGTCTGTAATCGAGCTAACTTTTGTAGTTAGCAGAACTACTAGCTACAAACAAAAAGTGCAAAACTTCATTGAGACAACTATGTCATGATTTGGAGATCTTGTTTGTTGTGTGATCTGTGGGAAGAAACAATAAATCTGTGTTTGCGTAAAACAGTGTGACATTAAATCGAAATAAGTAGCTTTTGGTTGCTCCACACCGCTAATTGATGAAAAATGCTAAAGCTAATTTCTGTTTCTTTTTCTTATTTCTTTCTAACACTACATTTTAATGTTTAACGATCATATGTTTAAATCAACAATCAGGCGCCTCTTAATTCGTTAGCATATTTAGTAAATCTGGTAGATAAATAACTGAATGTGGTTCTCTGAAAAGATTGCTTCGTTTTTACAGATTCATTCACCGGTTTGAATCTGCTTCAGTGACACACTGCATATAAATGTTTAAGCTATGCAGTGTAAAGGTGGAGAAAGCAGGAAATAGTGAGCATTAAAGAGACCAGAGAGACCCTGGGCCGTCATCTCCCAGTGGCATCTCTCTGAATCTGAAAACACGCGGGAAAACTGCACATCAGTTTCACAGGTGTTTGCACATGGCACCGTGTGTTACACTTCACAGTCTTCCCTCAACACACACACACACACACCCAAACATGTCTTTATTGTGTGAAGACAGCATGCTAGAGCAGATCCCACTGAACGTGTTCAACATCTAAAGCTATACATACATGTTTACAACCAACTTTCAATAGATAGTTATATATATACACACACACACACACACACACAAACACACACACACATTTTACCTAAAGTTCTCTAACACCTAGAAAAGTTTCAGAATAACTGTTTTAAGACCTGCTTCTGTAAATCGCTATGATGATAGGTTTTTGCTGCTTAGCTTCAGTTATAAATCCCGGGCAGGCAGCTCTGCGCCCCATGTTCAGCACGTGTCCAAGGATCAAATTATAGCATCTCATCAGAATTCAGAAAACAAGAAGAAAATTACTCTGAAAGCTGTTACATCTGACACATGTGATGATAAAGCAGAACAAAGAGCTCGATCTGTTTCCACGCTGTGTCAGAGAAGGACAGAGGAAGGACAGTGAGGTCTGATGGATGTACAACAATATGGAGAGATGAATGAACAGGAAGAGCTAATGCGACAGCAGGAAGATGAAGCAGGACAATTTTGTGCTATTGGTTTATGATCATAGCCCTGTGTACACTACATTGTTATTTTAAAGACCCTATGAAATGCTTCAACGAAGGTCTTTTCCTCGGTTTTATCATATTTACTAGCAAAATAGCAAGTAGAAATTATTTTACAAAAGTTTATTTGCAAAAAACTAAAACTATATATATATATATATATTAGTGTTTGTATGAGAATACATACATTTCTGTTTTGTATTATTTTATTTATTACTTCTACCTGCTTTGGGGGGGGGGGGGGGGTAATTGAATATTAACCTTTCATTACGATTAAGTACATTTGAGAATGAATGTAAATAAATATAGTATTCATTGGTAACTACTTGTTGGAGGCCAATCACACTAACCTGTGGTCAATTTTTGTTGTTTCTGTGCAGGCAATATGAGACGGTGGTCCCGCTGGAGGACCCCATCATCACAGAGGTCACCTCTACGCTGCAGGAGTGGTCTGTCCTGTGGAAGCAGCTCTATGTGGTGAGTTCTTCCTCCTCCTCCTCTTCTATCTCTACTCCGCTATGGGCAGGACAGGAGATGCCGTTTGCATGTGCAAAAAGTGACGTGACATTCAGCCAAGTATGGTGACCCATACTCAGAATTCGTGCTCTGCTTTTAACCCATCCGAAGTGCACACACACAGAGCAGTGAACACACACACGGAGCAGTGGGCAGTCATTTATGCTGAGGTGCCCAGGGAGCAGTTGGGGGTTCGGTGCCTTGCTCAAGGGCACCTCAGTCGTGGTATTGCCAGCTCGAGATTCGAACCCACAACCCTAGGGTTAGGAGTCAAACTCTCTAACCACTTGGCCACGACTTCTCCCTAAACAGCAAGCATCACTCGAGAGGCTGGATTATAGTGCTTGCAGTGATGGAAACGTCTTCCCTCGATCTACTAGACATAGTTTAAGTGCGCTTTTTGTACAGTATTTAATAAGTATGTAGTTTTGAAGGAAATACACACCTGGGACATGGAAACATAGAGGAAGCATTTAAAAATGTATTGCAGACTGAATGCAAGAATGTGTTTCTTTCTCTCTCTCTCTCTCGCTGCTAGTAAGCGAGTTTCTGTGCAAATATTTAGCAAACTACAATAATCTATGTAAAAATGTTTGATTGAACAAAAGCAGAACAAATTTATCACGTTTCATGGATTGTATAATCCGCATAAGAATGGCTAAAAATGATTAATGATAATTAATGTTTAAATTAATGAAATTTCCGAATCATATATTTGACAATTTATGTATTGCATGGTTGTGAACGATTCACCAAACGAGCATACTGAATTTATAGATAAATTTATGAATGCTCAAAAGTTCACATACAAATGATTGCAACATTTATGAAACAAACAAGTAGAACTTATTTATGCATCAGATGTTTGCGAGCGATTCAAGAAACTCAAGTATTATGAATTTAAGTGCATGTTTGATAGCGTACTGACGAAAGTTTATAAACAATTCATAAAACTCAATTAAGCCTGTAAGCCTGTACTGAGGATTACCAAGCATTAGTGTACGACATTACAATAGAGCTCTCTCTCTCTCTCTCCTCTGTTTTAGGGATGTCAGACATGACATAACCACAAAGATTTTAACAGCGTTGATTCATCATTTGTCATTGCTTACTGCCATTTTGACCATCTACTGCTCAACACAAAAAAGACATTGCATTTGTTGTTGTTCACATGTTCATTATGTACTGTACTTTTCAGGGAGTACATGGCTTTGTATTCTTAATATAGTTTAATGTTTGCTGTCTATTTGTCCTATAATGTTATTATATCTCACAAAAATAAGTGAGGTTCATGCTTAAAATGAGCAAACAAGTGGGGTAAGAAAGAGAAACGTAATTTAAAACTACAGTGTAGTCTTTAAATATAAGTTTTAATATATTTTTCTTAAAAAAGAAAAAAAAAAGTTTTAAGGATTGTTAGACACTGATTAAAACAGTTTATACAGTGTTCCAGCACTCGTCAAATCAGAGAAAGCAGCTTGTTTTTGCATTTTCCCCCGAGGACTATTTTTAAACCGTAACATTTTTCCTCAAACACCTTTTTGTTCTCAATCATCACCAATTCAAAGACATGATAGCTTGTAATAAGGCTTCCAGGATTCTGACAGCACTCGTAATGCGGCTCAGAAAATCGACGTTAATTTGGTGGCCGGCTGAATCAAGGATGACTAATTCGGACTGATTTGGGTTGCATAACGAGGCGAACACAGAGCCTCGCGAAGCTGCGGTTCAGCTGATAGTGAAGATTCACGCTCCGCGGCTCCAGTTAGGAAAACGAGGACAAGACAACAAACAGCCAGTCACATGGAAACGCTTGTTGAAATGATTGTGACAGCAACTGTCTCAATTAAGATCTGTAATGTATCATGGACCAAAGCCTGCACTCTCATCAGAAGCCAACGCTGATACATAAATGTATTTGACTAATTAGTGAACAGCGTTTTCTGAATTTGCTGTTCACAGTTTGGCTTGGGCAGGTCTGGCAAATGCACTTTGTCGTCTTTACATTGCTGTGGATGTGCAGTATGTTAATATTGTCTTGTGTGCTTGGTAGTTTTGGCTGGTTTTGGATGTTTATAACTTGCCGTCTGTCTGATGTTTATGTAATTATGTTTGTTAATTTTGTACAAACAAAAATTTCATTATTAATTTTACAATGGTATATATATATATATATATATATATATATATGCAGGTAATCAAATTCGCTCAGTTAATCTGTATCTCGTAAAACTTTACTACACATAATGCACCGCTTTTAATACAGTAAGCTTTCAAATGAAGCAACTCAATGTTCTTTCGTTACTAGTTTTAGAGTGACGTTTTCGATTAGTAACGGAGACTGGGGCTCAGCTGTTGAACTGTCAAACTTTGATTTGAATCCATGGCGGAAGTAGTTCTGCACAAAAGAAAGTTTTAAAAGACACGCCATTGTCGTCTGTCTGTCTATCTATCTATCTATCTATCTATCTATCTATCTATCTATCTATCTATCTATCTATCTATCTATATATATATATATATATATATATATTATCCTGCGATAATAACGATAAAGTCTAGTTGTTGACATATTTCTGTGTGAGACATTGCAGAAGGCGACATAAAATTGAGGAGGAGTTTATCGCTAAATGAGGAGCTCCTTCTACAATCTGGAACTGGTTTGATCAGGGCTGTAAAGTGCTTAAATAATCGGTCTGAATAAATGTACTACAATAGCACGTGTGCGATACAGTTTTGCATGTCTATGAGTCTGTTTACAAACCTGTTGTCCAACAAAGATATAATTTATTGATATGGTTTTTCTCCAAATAAACTAAATATCATAGTCGAGTGTTTGAAATAACTTCTGTCAAACAATTAATTGCGATTAATCACATCCAAAATAAAAGGTATTGTTTACATAATATGTGTGTATTTTTATTATGTATATATAAATACACACACATGCATGTATATATTTAAGAAAAAATTGTATGTTTATATATTAAATATATTTATGTATGAAATATAAAAATGTAAATATAAGCATCTGTTAATGTTCTCGCATAGAGCCAATGTGTAGCCTATGCATATCCTCCAATAGGTCTTGCAATGATCTCTCAGTTGTGGTCAGTATTTCTGTCTGAAGCGGGTGAGCCATGCTAAGTTTGCCCTCATATTGACTGACAGGTTTCCCCATCGGCAACCACTTTTAATATGCAATACTGGGTCAGCAGATGGTCACTGGGAGACTTGTGATTGATCTGCACCCTCGGCCGTACGGACAGAAATCTGTGGGATTGGGAAGAGGTTTTTTTCTGGTAATGCAGAGTGACAGTGAAGTGTTGTGTCATGTTACGAAAATCCTCAAAGCGTCCGTTACCAGTGAAGCCTGTCACAGAACATACTTTACAAGCAACCTCAGCCAAATATGTGCATATTTTAAGTGTTTCAGGGCTTAGTCATGCATACATTTGCTAAATGTCTTGAGGCTCTGAGTTAAAATGACCAACAGCGATTATGCTAAGTACCATCTTTTTTGACATTACTTGCTTCTCTTCTGGAATGTGGTTCTTAGATGTTTCATGAGCTGTTCTGTGCATCAGTCACTTATTACAGTATCGAAACTCTCCAGAAATAGGTTTGAGCAACATTCATGTCTGTCTATCTAAGTTTCTACATAACACAGAATAGTCTGTACTTAATTCATACTGCTAACGTGACTCAATCATTTTGTCGACATGCATCAAACATTGCTGCTGTTCTCATAAACTTTCACATTGCACCTCATTTACGAAACGAATGTACGACAGAATATAGGGTGTACATTCGTTTCAGCGCAAAACTTGGAATTCATCAATATGGATCTAAGCTGTTGCTAAGATCAAATCTCACGTCTGGTCTCAGCTTGTGTACAAAGGTTTTTGAGTTAACTGAACTTGCGCGCAGCATATTAAATATGATGGAGAATGTAGAATGACTGGATTTTGTTGATTTTTATTTTCCTTTTAAGCTCAATGCCATTTCAGTTTTTCTTTACATTTGCATGCTGTTTATAATAAATGCCACTATAGCCTAATTTGTATTTTATTTTTATTTAATATAATATATAATTTTATAGCTACTTATTTTTCATTCTTGTTCTGTGCTAAATACTGTTAAATCTAAATATCTGTTTTAGAGTGAGGGGAACTAAATAGGATGTTTATATTTAACAGTATTTTAATATACATATAAATTACATAAACTCATGTAGCCTAATTTTTTGAAATTACAAGGTTAGCAGGTGTTTTTGGAGAAAGATCAATTTCTCTTTCATGAGACTGCTTCCTCTGTTTGGCCGGGTTTCGTTTCTGTGTCGTAAACTATAGTTTGCGACATATATTATCTCATATTTTGTCAGAATATAGGGCGTGATATTAAAATAATGATTGTTATCTGCCCCCACATTTATCAACGTGCGATCATTCATACGATGAGATTGGCGACATGCAAATTTTTCATGAATCGCACATGAACTCTGTCATAAAATGATTTTTGCACACGGGTCTGCGCTTGTTTCTACGTTAGATTGATAAATGAGGCCCGTTGTCCTTGATACATAGGCGGAAATCGCGGGGGGGTCGGGGAGTCCGGACCCCCCCCCTATCTGAGGGTTGCCCCCCCCCTAAAATATAATTGAAATATGTGTATTGTAAATAATATAATGATATATAGTTAAACTAATTGTGTAAGTAGTAAAACAATACAAATGCAAACGGAGCAACAACAAAAAAAGTTTTAAACATCTCGAGTTCCCCCTGCTTAGCCCCACAGTGCTTTGGTCCACTGCCTGCTCCCCTTTTACCTCACCACCACCGACACACACACACACACACACACACACAGTCCGGTGCGAGAAAACAACGTCTTTCAGTAGTTGTGGAACTCCATAAGTCAATCTTACTTTATTCACATTAAACATCAGATGACGTGATTATTTTCTCTTTAATATAGATAATATAGAGTCATTAATAAATTGTGTCAAAAAATATTATTTTGTACCAATTTACTTTTGTCACCGATGTAGTCTGCGCTGTTAGCGATTATAACGTTTACCCTTGTTTTATACAGGCGTTTACCTAGTTTGTTTAATAACGTCTTAAACACACCCATAGTGTACGCATATACAAGTCTTGTTCGTTAGATTAGACTAGTGCGGGTGCGCATTTAGATTATTTCGCGTTCACTAGTCGGTTTCAGTGGCGGCTCGTCGTCAGTTCATGTCTCAGAATGTATATATTTTTGTTTGTAATTTCACAGTTAATACCATTTCATCGAAGCTCCGCTTTTCTATCGCGAATGTGCCGAATCTGCTGATGTAATTACAACCGCTAAGTGAAAGAGAAGGGGAGGGGAGGCCAGGGGAACCAATCAGCATCGAGTATTCTCTTTCAGCGCTGAGGAGTGCTGAGAAAAGTAACATCATAGAGGAGGCTAGCCTCCCTTCTGGAATATCAACCAACCATCATAGAGACATAAATTAGATGCTATTAGTTTGAACCTGTTTTTATACAGTCTTATGGTTTAAACGTCTCCCGGAGCGGCTGGGCTGATAATTTACCAAGTATTTATAATGAGTAGCGATATTGAATATATTTTCTTTACGGTTTCTGACTAAAAGCCACCAAAAAGCCATTTTAAAGTGGTTAAGCAAATAATAATGATAACAATCGGCAGGGATCCCCAGACCAATACAATTAACGTTAGTTTGCCTCCTCTATTTTAAAATCCACGAGCCCCCACTGGTCGGTTTATTTCATTTTATATAGTTAATCTAATATAACATCATACTAAGAGTGCAGTTGTTCTCCAGATATTAGCATAACAAATGTGAATAAACAAGAAGTTAATATTAAGTGCATTTTAGGCACCATATTGCCTGTTTTAGCTCTATTTCACCAACGAAAAAAGTTAAAAACTAAGCTACAGCAGTAACAGCACTAATTGCGTCTTTGAGAAACACACTGAGGAGGTGTTTCCTAACTGAATGAATTCACTTTTTGAACAAATCAGTCATTGACGTAATAAATAATTATTTTTTGTTTTTTCCCCTCTTTCACGTCTATACCGATCTCACTATATATAGTTGTGTGAGGGTGTATGTCTAAGAGTGTGTATGCCTTCATTTTGCTAGGCATGGCAAATGTTTTTATATATGCATGTTTTAATTATAACTGTGAAGCAACAACATTGCTATTAAATGTGCTATATAAATAAATAAAAGTTGAAGTTAAGTTCAAATACCATTGTATTTTGGTGGCTTGATTGTGTAAACAACTTCAAAAACATTGCAACGAAAAAAAAAATTTTTTTGAAGAATGTTTTGGTCAATTTAGTCAGCTTTTTCATTGAACCAGAAAGAAACTTTGAGAAGAAGGATAATGGAACGGTCTCCATGCAATAGTAAGGCTTTCCTCTCTGTACACATATCCTTAAGTACAATTTTGCCTGTTTTATTGGTGTCACCTTCAAAACTTGCTCATAAGAAATGTTATGTTTATTGTCCCCCCCAACATTTAGATGAGATTTTCGCCCCTGCCTTGATAGTTTATTAAAGATCGTACACTTGCTTAAGATTGTTCTGTAACACATCATGCTTTAAAATGCTGTTCTGTTGCAGTCTCTTAAACATTCGGTCAGCCTGTCATCTTAACGGTAAATGATCTTTACTCATGTGGAAGGATACAGCTGTCAGTGTGCTTCTACTGCCCTGCAACACCATTTATACTAGCAGCAAAGAAAAAAAAAACACGAGCAGTGAGGTGAAACAGAACATAATTTGAGAAACATTCTGGCAAAATGCTAATCATGTTAGAAACAAGCTAGCAACATGCAATTAGCAGCAAGCTAGCAACATATTAGAAACATGCCAATCATGCTAGAAACAATAAGAAACATAACATCATGTTAGCAACATTCTAGAACCATAATTGGCAACATGCTAGCAACATTCTAATCATGCTTACCACATCAATAATGCTAAAACATGCTATCAACATGTTAAACCATTTTAGCAACATGTTATACCTGCAACATACTATATCATGCTAGCAACATGCTACATCATGTTATCAACATGTTAAACCATGTTAGTCATGTGTTAAGTCATGCTAGCAACACGGTAAGTATGCTGACAACATGCTAATTGTAACAGCTCAATAAAACATACTAGCAACATGTTAAATCATCATTTACTGACCTAAAAATATTAAAACTTTGAACTTTTGAACCATTATCTTCAAACAAGTTAACAAACATCATGTCAATAACATTCTAGCAAGATGTTAAATCATGTCAGCAACACTCAAGCTTTGTTAAAACATGCTATCAAAAAGTTAAATCATGCTAGCAACATACTAAAATATGCTAGCAACAAGCTAAATCATACTTATATTAGCAACATTCAAAAACTCTTATCTATCCATTTATTTCCTTGATGGACTTTATTGACTTCAAAATATTCAAATCTTCAGACAAGTTAGCAAAATGCTAAATCATGACTGCAAAATGCTTATCATGCTAACAACGTGCTAGCGATATTTAAAATCATGCTAAATACACACTAAATCATGTTAGCAGCATTCTAGCAATGTGTTCAATAATTCTAGCCAAATTCTAAAACATGCTAAGAGCAAGTTAAATTATTCTAGTGACATGTTAGCAACTTGATCATGCTAGAAACTTCAGTTTCAACAGTTATATTCAAACCTTTAGCTTTTCAAAGTTATTTCAGGCTTTTTCAAGTCAACTTCAAAGTTAACAAATTGTACTTATATAGTTATTATTATTATTGTTATAATTAGCTGGTATTATCTTCTGTTCATAGTATAAATAGCTGAAAAAATTTCAGCAGTAAACAAAACAAAACACACAAAAATAAACTAAGCTAATAAACCAAAAACCTCAAAATAAAACAAAATACAAAACAATAACAAATATATATTGTTGTCTGTCTGAACAAAGCCCAAAATCAATTGGTCTTTATTTGTGACTTTTGTGTATTCCATAAAATACTTGTTTTTGATGGACTCATGCACATGTACAGTAACATGCTGCTTTTATGCTTCAGCCCCATCTGCGATGTTGCCTGCAGGGCGAACCAACAAAGATGCAGGAACACACGTGTGAAAGCTTTTTTCATTTTCGTCCCATCAGTGTGATGAAACCTCATGTCGCACTGTCACTTCATCCTGGTTAACTGTCACTCATGCTCCACACGCTAGAAAAACTTTTCATCCTCTCAGCTTTCATCTAGACATGGTCCATTTCAGAATGGCCATGTTTCATTTGTGCAGGATTTTCAGTGGTTAGCATGTGGTCTCGCCACAGTGTGTTAAGAATGACGGCTATTAAATAGTGTCATGTATATAATGCACTATTTGATTTTTAGCCTTTGTTCAGACAGAGAGACAGCAAAAAAAAAAAAATGTTTTGTTTTGATCTGTCTTTGTTTTGTGTTCTTTGTTTGTTAAGGTTTTTTGTTGTTGTTGTTGTTTTTGTTTTTTTTCACTTTCATTAGTTTGTCTTTTGATGCATGTCTTTATTTTTTGTTTTGTTTTGTGTTTTTTTGTCTTGTGTCTATTGGTTTGTCATTTGATTTTTTATCTTGTGTATTGTTTCAATGTTTTTTTTTTTGTCTTGCCTTGTGTTTTGTTTGTTTCATCTTGTCTTTTGGTCTTGTTGTTTGTTTTTTGTTTATTGGTTTGTCGTTTTTTTGTCTTGTGTTTTGCATTTGATTTGTCTTGTGTTTTACTTTGTTTATTGACTGTTTATTGCTTTGTGTTTTTGTCTTGTGGTTTTTTGTTTTGTGTTTGTGTTTTGTTTTGTCTTGTGTACTGTTAGGGTCAAGACAAATATATTCCTGTATTTTGCCAGAGGAGGGTGTCCACAGCACTTCTGCCATACTCAGTGTCCAAATTGCTCACTCATTTTCATTCACTTATTTTTTGTAAACTATATTAATGAAGTAATGTTGAGTAATGAAGTGAATGAGGGTACGTAGGGTGATTTCAGATACAGCCTTGATTTTTGTATGTTTATGTTATAGTGTTTGCAAAGCCACTTACCTTAGATAGTTAAGCAACAAGCATGTTACAGCCAAAGTCAATGTTTGTAGTCAGCTTATCATTGTTGTTTTTTTTACTAGTAGTTTTAATAGTAGTTTCTCTGCTTCCAGCTGGTTGCTCTTCAAGACTTTTCTGACTACATTAGCCTGTGTTGGGTTGTAAACGTAGTGAATGTGACTTGTGCAGATGTTGAGGGGTCACGACCCAGGAAAGGTGAAATGTGTGGTGGCACAGCCTGAGGCTCGTCGTGTTGCCAGGTTGCGATAATTTTTGCAGGGATTCACACATTTACTCGTTCTGACGATGCCACCCCTTCCTGGCTTCAGCGTCACGTTTCTGGGACAGACAGAGGTGAACTGTGTGGGTCAGAGTGTCTTTTTATGTGTCAGTGTGTTAAAGACTACTCACACCGTATTTCCATCATGAACTTTCTTGCAGAGTTTTGCTGTCAGATGGTAACCTTTTAATGGCATGCAAGCTACCTGCATTCATTTACAGAAGTATTAAGTAAGAATAATTAATTTCATGAAATGACGTGGCATATATGCATGATGCTTCATCCACAACAACAGGTGTCCTTCTAGACAAGTCCAAGATTTGTCTTATAGATCGTATATCCTTACTCTGACCCATTTCATTTTAAATCCAGTACATAACATATTGCTACAAACATGAACTGTAATTGTTAGTAGATTTTTAAATACCTTTTACAATTTTATACAATTGTATTAAAAAAGAAGGAAAATGTTTAAATTATATAAATAATTATTTCTAAGTATTTAAAATTATATTATGTGTAAAAACTAATTAATTAAATTAATTAATGAATAACATTTGGGAACATTTAGATCACATGATAACGTTAAACTAACATTAGATAAATAAATATGTTGTCTAAAAATGTTTAAATTATATAAATTTTTATTTCAAATTTTTTACTATTATATTTTGTTTAAAACTGAATTACTTAATTTATGAATTACATCTTGGACCATTAAGATCAGATGATAATGTGATGATAATAATAATAATAATAATATTAATAATAATAATAATAATAAATAAATATATATATATATATATATATATATATATATATATATATATAAATATATACATTTTTTTTACTTAAACTTATTAATTGAATACTATAATTCCTCATAATAGGATAATTTCTTTTAATAATAATTTCCTAATAAGAGATACAACAATGATTTACAGGATTTAAAAAAAGAAATAAAGTAAAAGTAAAAGAAAGTCGAGAAAGTAAAAAGCAGCATTAAATTAGTCCATGACATGAATACTTTTAAATGTTTACTAAATCAATTAATTTATTCAAATCAATCAATCAATAAATCAGTTAATAAATCAATATAAATTAATACCAGTACAAAAATACTATAATTGTGTGTTTATTTATTAATTTATTGCTGCATTAATGGTAATTAAGCAATAAAAATGTTTATATGAGCATAAAAATAATGTGGCCATGGAGATAATCAGTCCTCATTTTAGCCTTCACACAAAATGTAATCTATTTTTCTGTTCAGGATTGGAGTACAAATATTGCATTTCCTTGACAGAAATCAAATAGTTGCCTTCAGACGTACAGCATTCACATATTGTTTTGTTTTTCCAGTCTCACGGTTCTGCTTTGGTGGATCCTGCCTTCAGCTGATGTACAATTTGGAATGTCGTAATGGGATTTTGGTCGAAATAAGTACATTTCGACTCACATTACGACCAATACCAAATAATTACCCACTGATAATAATGCCACTGTGGTACTGTTATCAATACATTGACTGAAAAGCTTTGTGACAAAGTGTTGAAGAAGGCCAGATGCTAAATAGACGACTTTGAACCCTGGGTATTTTGAAGAAACGCTACCGATATTATTAGGCTTTGTGTTGGATGGCTGTAGGCAACTTCGTGATTTTACAACAGGTTTAGTTAATTGCTGCTCCTGTTGACATCAGAATATTTCTAAATGTCGAGGCACTCTTTTGTGAAATGCTACTCTAGATGTGACACTTTTGTCAGTTTGAATAGTCATACAGATGGCATTGACGCACATGGTCAAACAACATCTTGACACCTACAAAATATATAACAAATAATAGCCGTTATAGGGCCCCTATGCAAGGCTCAGTGCTCCCTATATGCTTGATATTGAACATTTGTAGAAGTTTTGAAAAGATTTTATTTAGAATGACTTCTAACATCATTAAAAATTTTGAAGATGCCACTTGATTTGATGTTTTTGGCGTTCAGACGTTTTAAGGGTGATATAGGCATCCGGATATGTTTTGGGGCCTCCCTTCAGTCTCAGGTATTCCTCATAATTCAGTCGCTCAGTTTGATGGGATCTTTATTGTTTTGGTGAGACACACTTCTTATGTCAGTGGTAGATGGGATGTTATATGAACCTTGGTGGAAAGTTACTTTTAAACTTTATAAATTTCCTTCTTCATATGACACTCTATATGAGGTGCATGACTTAATTTAGTGATTTATTGATTGATTTATTGTCCTCATAAAATGTGATTATAGCATTGTTTTGTGTGAAATAATCTAGCTTTTATTTGTTTTTTATTTTATTTTAAAATGTTTTTATTATTATTATTATTATTTGTTAGTCTATTTTCTTTTTGTACACAAAACATAATATTAATATGCAATATAACAATAACTCAACATAATTTTCTAAAATAAATGAAGAAAATATATAGTTTAATTATAAATGTTGTAAGGGAAACAGGTCAATTTAGCTCAAAGGGAATCATTTAAGATTTTAAAGGGAATTTGAACAGAATCAGTGTTTCACGGCTGATCACTGAGACGCCCTGCGATTCACTGAACGAGCCGTTTAACATCAAATCTGCGCTGGATATTAATATCCAAAGTATAGTGAAAACACTATCAATTAGCACAGTAACAAGATCGGCAGTTTAAGACATTAACTTGTAAGCACAAAACACAAGATACTTCTCTTTTCAATATGAATAAGGCTTTATTAGATAAATCTAAGACATATAAACTAATCTAGCACATAAACGCACGCACTCACACATTCACACAAGTTGCAGGAAGATCGAAAGTTAGGGAAGAATGAGTTTCAAGAGAATGAAAAAGTGAAATCCCAAGTTCACAGCAATACGTGAAATTGCATAGACATGAACAGCCATCAATCACTTAATTAACCCTCGCACTGAGTTCCTCAATGAGGTTAAAATTATATTAGATACACCAGTAAGGTCACAGTCTGGAGGTAAAGTTACTTCTCCTGTGAAAAGGGAGTCCCCTTTGTTGTCATTGAAAGGGGGTTTCCCGATGTCGCTGATTGGCTGGAAGTTCAATAGTCGCTGAAGTGACGTCTTGGGAAGCCCGTGGTTGGGCGTTGGCTGAAGATGCAGAGTTGTGTGGCTGGTTGAAGTTGAACGGGCAGTCGAGGTCAGACATCGGACACTCGACGTTACAAAACTTAACTCAGAACACGAAACTCTCAAACGGAAAAGAAAAGAAGTAAAGTTTGGCGAGACTATGTTGTGTTTCTTCTCACATGGCTAAGTAGCAGCCGGCGTGCAGGCCGAAGCACGCTGGAACCTCCCTCAAAGAGCAGTGATGACTAACAGCATGGCTAATAGCAAAAGCTAAGAAGCATAGCTAAAAAACTAAACGCAAAATTTTATGGTGTCCTGAGTATTTAAACTGGCCTGTTGGCCACACCTCAAATGTTGTCTTGACCAATCAGATATTGTCTTGGCTCGGGGGTATCATAAGTCATATGTTAACTTATCAAGCATGTGGTCCGAATTTTCCCGCTCTTGCAGGTCTTATTTTGGACATGATTCCTATAACAAGAATATGATACATTTGACAAATAACTGATGGTCAGGACTGTTTCAAGCTAACAGATTCGAATACATACATACTAGACATGAATATGTATCCTTAAGCTATCCAATAGTTATTAAAAGACATACACAATAAGTGATCATAACATGATAGTCAAATGTGTGGGTTACATATAAATGAATATGGAGTGAAGCGATGGACTGATATTCATTTAGAAGTCTTTCTGAGTTCATTTTGGTCCATATATATGTAGAAAAGACAGTCTCTGTGCCATTATCTGACCAAGATTTCTGTGGAGACCAGAGGTTCAAAGGCCCCCCTTAGGAAATTTAGTCTGGTTCTTCTGGGGGAAGTGTTTAAGGATATTGTGTATAACTCTCATGGGTTTATGTGTCTCATGTGATGTCCGGCGTTGCATCTCAATTACTTGCCCCAAATTTGACAATCTCTTCTCCGAATTGAAATTGTCAGTAATTGTTCTAGTGGTGTTAATGTTGAAAGCTGTTCTGTGAAAGAGTTGGTTGGTTGGTTATCTTGCTTGGGACTTGTGGCACAGAATGTTTTATGACTTCCTGTTGCCTTTCTGAGGAATTCGGCTCGTGTTTCAACCACAGTTCTGATCGACTCTTTAATTTGTCTGATTCGGGTCAGATCCGCTACAATGTAGTTTACTACGAACATTAAATTAAATGTAATTTAATTTGTTCTGTGAAGTAACAGCTAAAATTTTATCATTTTGTAATTTGTTTGCATTGCATGGAAAAGAGCAGCATAAGCATTCTTCTAAATATCTCCTTTTTTGTTCCACTGAAAAAGAATGTCATACAGGCTTGAAACGATAAACTAAACCACTTACAGACTTCAATTAATCATTCATTTATTCTTATTCCAGATAATCATTATGAAAACACTCAGTTCTCACATATTAGTCTAAAGTCCCCTGTGAGCAAAAACAAACTCAAAAACTGATCTTTTGTTCCCGTGAAGCTGCAAGTGGTCGGTCATTACTGGCCTCTTTCTGTACAAACGCCTCTGTCTGCCCGACAGCGAGAACCATAGTGTCGGTGAATTGTGTGGGCTGGCGCATAGTGTCTGACTAGCCTGCCAACTTGCTGTTACTGAGGCAACCCCCTCTCCATTGGCAGTCGCCACGGAGGTGAGGGGGCGATCTGTGCATGTGGACCTCTGTCCAGATCAGCCTGTGAAATGTGTGTTTACCTCAGACCTTAGGTAACACAACAGAACCGAATTCATGCGGACGTTGGTGTGCCAGAGTGTCCTGTTCTAAAGTGCTGGAGCATTGCTTTGATGCTGTCTGAACACTCTCAGCACAACACAGGGAAACAGACACACTTATGAGAGAATACTAAATTGCCAAATTATTGTAAACAAGCTTTTTTTCTTGTGGTTTGAAACCATTTAATTTCAATGTCCTAGACATGCTTTGTGCTGAAAAATAAAAACAGCAGATGAGATAAGACATCTTCTCCAAATCAGGACAGCGTTCAGACAAACCGTTGACTCATATATATATATATATATATATATATATATATATATATATATATATATATATACATACAGTGTTGTGGAAAGTTATTTTTAAAAATAATGCATTATAATATTGTGTTCTTCCCTAAAAAAGTAACTAATTACGTTACTTAGTTACTTTTATGGAAAGTACGTAATGCATTACGTTACTTTTGCATTACTTTCACCTTACTTTTTAAATATGAGCAAGGCTTGATTGTTTTTAATATAAGAATTCTATTTATAGCAAATGTAAAAACCCTTTCACACCAAAAAGTGTAATGAATAAGCCTCAGGCTAAAGGAAAAGTAAATTCACGTCTGCACGGTAGAAAACAGAAGAAGAAGGTTCAAAACTCTTTAGCAAAAAAAACAAAAAAAAAAAACAATGAAGCACAATTGTTAGTTTATCTTAAGTCACTTTTGATTTTTATTATGGTTGAACACAATCAGCAAAGGTCATCAGCAAAGACACCGGTTAATAAAATTGTCTTAGATACATTTGTGTTATTTAACATGTTTAACTATTGCTGGTTTGCGTCATATTCTGAGTTTTAATTTTTAAAACCAATATTTTCTGTTTGAAACTTTCACATAGCATCTTTAGTTTATAATAACATTAAAAATATGTCAGCCTCTGAATTTGGTCAATACTAATCTTATTAATAGCTTACATTTCTTCCCCACCACAGAAACCACCGCAGATACATCAATGCCGTCAAAATTATTAATTTTTTTAGTGCTGCATGAAAATTTGCATGCGATTGTCATGCACATCCAGTTCTATGATTAGTAGTAAATCTCCTTCACATGCTTTCAGATGGAGTGGCATTTAATACACAGAGCTGTTAATAATTAAATCTGCGATTATGAACACAATATTGCGTAGCTTGTCAGTTAACATGGATATCGCATTTTACATAAAATTAAAACTCGACTTTTCAATACCAACCAGATACAATACTGATTTTGGTGGGAACTCAGTTTATATATATGCAAACCCACAACCTAACCTCCCTTTCTGCCAGTGTAAAAAAACTTGACACACCAGTTAAAAAAAATAAATAACACAAGCTCTTCAGCAATCTTAAGTTTCTCTTTTTTAGCCACATCTCTTCTACGTACTCCTCCTCCTCCCTCCCTCCCTCCCTCCCTCCCTCCGTCTGTCTCACTTTAACTTCTTTTCTTGCCCACCATAGTGCCTACTTTGTCTAAGCAAATTTAACAAATAGCCGCAGCGGGGCGTCTTGAACACAAGAAGACGAACCATAATTTTCCACAGCCACGAGGATCCAGAGAACTCTTTCCGCACAGCTTGTACTCAGAATTAGGCATATCTCCGCCTTCCCATGGCAATTCTACTCCACTTCCTGTGTATTTTTAGCATTTAGCACTATTGTTAACTGAGCCTAATGATAATGTTTCACCCTGTTAACGCTATGCTGTCGCTAAGAATGGCGCAGTCTGATCTGGTTGATTCAAGACTGAAAAAGACAACTGGTTTGAATCAGTCTATTGACTCATTCACTGACTGAATCAGATATGCTCACTTATGATAGCATTCAAAATTACATGTGTTCAAAATAGCAGTTTATCTTGATGTTTAATGTGTCTACTGTATTAAAGCACAGTTCACTGTTAATCAGTGTTATATGTTTGCTAATGCAGATAGTTTTATTTTGGAGCGTCAGAAATTCTTCTGCATTGCACAGCAGTTCTTTGAAAGGTTGCTAAGCAACTAGTTGTGCAGTTGTGTTATCAATCACTGATGAGCGTAACGAGAGAACAGGAGACGCCCGGAGATGACCTGACGGATAGCCTGAGCGTGTTTGTGGAGGAAAAACGATAGCAAAAAAACAGGAAAGGAAACAAGAGGGAGTTTTTCCACTTGATCACCAAAAGACAATACTCTGTGATAACCATTGTTTTTGGTATTTTTGATCTCCCACAAGTATGAAAATTAAAGGCTGGATTATCATGCATCAATGCAAGAGGGAAAAAACACATTAGACTGCCTGTAGGCATCTCAAATTGAGAATAGTATTTCCTTGGACGATATTAATGTTTTTGTTGTCTTGAAGAGTTTTCGCAGCCCCAAAAGGTATATTTGGATATTCAGTTGTTTTCTATTTGAGTAGTCATATTTTTATTTAACAGCTGATGAATGTCTTAAAGTATGGATTTATACATTTAAATTCAAGTTGCAAACAAGTGACTGTCTTGGTGGGCGAGTCATTGAATCATTTACTCTGCTGATTCAGACAAAATAATGTTTTGTTCAGGAATGAAGCAAGTGACTGTTTATGAGTGAATCGTTTAATAATTAACTCAACTTTAACTCAATTTGTTCATTAACAATTTAGTAACAGTTTATTAGTTCTAAGCAAATCATTGACTCAAATCTCTTAAAAACACTGATCATTTCAAATATGAAACAAGTGACTGTCTTTGAGAAAATAATTGAATCATTGACTCACTTAAAGGGGTCATATGCGATTTCAATTTTTTTCTTTTTCTTTGGAGTGTTACAAGCTCTTGGTGCATAAAGAAGGTCTGTAAAGTTGCAAAGAAGCCTTGAGGCATTCCTCACTCTTTGCAAGGACAGTCTGGCGCTTCTGACTCACAGTATGTAAGTTTGTTTACATATGTAAAGGATTTGTCACTGATGATTCAAACGCAAATTTTATGTTTATGCTGCACACTATACAACGAAACGCGTAAAAAGACAGTAAAACTCATTATAATAAGTAATTATGTACCCACTGACCGGGACACATCATAACAGTATATGTTGAGGGGCGTGACATTTCTGTCAGATGCTTGAAACATTAGGCCAATCACAACACACCAGATAGCTGGCCAATCAGAGCGCACCTCATTTTTCAAACTGATGAGCTTTGTAAAAATGATGCGTTTCAGAAAAGTCAGGGCATAGAGGTTATGTGGAAAATGATGTGTTTTTTAAACCTTAAACATATTTATTTTCACAAAATAATGTTATTTTTAGCAACATCATGTGAACCCTTTAAAAATTCTCATCTGTTCAGAAATGAAACAAGTGGCTGTCATTTTGAGCAATCATTGAACCATTGACTCAACCGATTCCCTTCAAAACACTAATCTGTTCAGATGTGAAACAAGTGACGGTTGTTATGAGCAAATCTTTGAATCATTGACTCAGTTGATTCATTTTAAAACACTTAAGTTGGCTGCGTATCCCAAAAGAATCATAAGCCTACGTTGATCATAGCTCCTCTGGTGGCAATGGGTCTACAGTGTACTTAGGTTTACGATGCTTTTGGGAAATGCTGCCCTGTTCAGAAATGAATCAGTTATTACAATCAGTTATGAATGATTATATTATTCATAAGTGTATTGATATAATTATTTGTCTATAAATGCAAATATTATTTTTGTAGTGATGTAGCTAATTAAATATTTATTTATTTATTTAAAATACATAATATATTATGCATGTATATAAATGTATTAGATAAATCATGTCACAATTTACATTGTAATAAATATTATAGACATTTATTTTATTGAACTGTTGTATAAATACAATATCATCCAAGCATGCTGTTGGTTAGAATATCAGTATGGGTGTGAATTAGCTGCATTCTTGTGTCAATGAACAAATCTCAACCATGCTTGCTCATGTCATATTACTTAATTAGCAAACATGCTAAAAACACCATCTTCCAAATGCAAATTTTTATGTCAAGTGGATGTGTTCATGATATATTTGTTCAGAAAACCCCAAAAATTGTATTGGGGACAGTCGGATGATGGGTGTACATCTGTGACGGCGGGACGTGAGGTGTGTAATACAGTATTAGCTGAGCCTCTCTGGGTTCTGCGCTGCTCTAAGACTGGGGATGATGATTCACTCCGAGTGACTCATTCAGCTGGAACATTCCGGTGAATTCTGGCATAAAGGAGCTGCGTGTCCAACAGGTTTACATCACACAGAACTGGGATAGACTGCGCTTTATATTTAGATTCACAGTGACAAAAGATAGGATGGAGGAGGGAGGTTGATTTAGCTTTATTTTTGATGGTCACGTCTCAATCCATTACCGAATATAACCATAGCCGTGTGACATGTTCGAAAATGACGGTTATTCCTCATTGGAGATTCCTGTTTTGCGTTCCAGTGCCCGTCGAATTCTAAATGTCTTTCTTAATCTCTATATATCCAGTCAGAGTGGGAAAATTCCAGCTTTGTGAATGTTTCATACTGTAAACTTGGTTAACAGACACAGATATGGACCTCATTGTATTCTCCTTTAAACCTTTTTTTTTCTACTTATCAAAGCTCTCTCACATTCTACCCATAATGCATTGCATCTAATTCCACCCCCGACCCATCACATTATTATCCAGTACAATTTTTTTGCAGCTGTTTCAGTCGATCCTTTATATGTTTTGAAACATAATGTTCTCGATTGAAATGTTCAATGGTCTTAGTACAAATCCTTTGCTCATCTAAAGCACCATCAACTGAGTAATTTCTGTACCTGTATTGGAACTAAACTGAAGTGCAGTTTGCTTGTTTTAGTCACCTGACTGACTCAACCAGTGGTGTGAGTTTAGGGCGGGACTACCTGTTTGTACCAGCCAATGGCTGATGGGGAGAATGTTTGAAACAAATTTGTAAAGTAGTATTTTTGTAGTTCTTTTCAGTGCTGTAGAAATGACAGACTTCACACGATTTATTTCGCTCACCAGTCGGTCAAAGATTATTTTTTGTTGACTGGGTTTGATTGATCAGATTAAGTGTTTGATGACTCTGTTGTCCCATTCGCACAACACTTACTTTAGGATGGACTCACCTTTAGTCATTTGGATAATCTGCATGTTTCTTTGTGAGAAAATATTTACGGTAATGAATCTCACGTGGAGACATTTGCGATCAGTGTTGTAAGTAATGTTGCAAGTAAGATATCACTGACAACTTGTTTGCAATTGTCAAGCTTATTGTCAATATTAAATTAAATTAAATTAAATTAAATTAAATTACATTTTCACCCCAAAAACCAAGATAAATAATTACGTTTTTTTAACTTAATCAAGATTACATTTTCAAGAAAATGAAGCCTAAAACCATTTGTTTATTTTATTTTTTTTACAACATGCTTTTCATGTACACACAGGCACATTTTAGCTTCTAAATGTAGTTATCATTACTGTAAAATGGAAAAATGTTTCTATCACATACCATATATTAATGAAATACACAAATTATATATTCTTTTAATTATCAGCATTCAGTGATCTATGTAGCTTGATGTAATGCCTTTAATTAATGCTGATTTTGAATGAACTAAATTGCATTCATGACAATCTAATGAAAAACATTGATGTTGGACCTTAGAGAAGAAGAAAAAAAGTAAAAAGTCATAAGAATTTTGTAGTTAAATTGTCCTGAAAATGAATGTAAACAACACAAAAAATGCAAGTAAAAAAATATGCATTGTCCTAACATTGGCCTCATTTTGTTTATGCAAAAGTTAGTTTCTTTTCGTCTCCGATTTTTAGGTGAATTGTGATCCACACTTTGTCTGTGTGGCATTCACTCTTCTTTTTTCTTTTTATTTAAAGTACTGCAAAACACATGCATAAATAACATCCTTTGGAGCTCAACTCATCCAAGTTCCCCATCACTACCTACAACTGTGTGGCAAGTGTAAATTCACATCCACAATATGGATGCGTTTCAGCATCAGTGCCGCAGATCGACTGTTCCTCTTTAACAATATGGCCACACAGATGCCTCACTCAGCTAGTGTGGCTTCTTGCAGATCTCTTGCTGTTTTCAAGGACTCACACAATTTGTAATGCCCACTGATGAGTGAGAATATCAACCTCGCGATCTGACAAAGCCTCTCTGGAATCCATATTTGAACAATCCGATAGCTGCACCTGGACAGAGTAGCCTGAGATTGTGGGCTTGGATTTGATTTGTCGCTTCAATCAGCAACTTGTGTCTAATCACTATGATTGTAGGTAGCACATCTTTGAACACTGTCAGCTTGCCAAGACACCACATTGGAATCTCATCTCAGTGGAATAAGAAGAAAAAAAAACAAGCCCAACACATTAGTGGTGTAGGCTAAGGAATTTGATGTTTGACTATGAAAATTTAAATCACGCTGTCTGTTAAGCAGAGGTTTGCTGTTACTTGTTTATTTATTTATTTTTTTTTTTCAATATAATTATAATGCTTGCTAAGATACCCTTTTTCAGTATTGTAAATACTGATATATGTGTTGCTTAGTATTGGATATTTACTGTATATATTTTATAAATATCCCATGCTAATGTCACCTAATTTATTACCGTTATTGTCATTTAATGCTCACTAAAAGTTAATGTTTAAAAACATAATAACAGATAATTTGATAACACTGTTAAATGTAATCTTTAGCAAATCTCAATAATAATCTTCAAGATTTTCAGCATACATTAACTTGTAAAGCCTATTCACTCAAAGCCTGTAAAACAATGTTATAAAATTAAATGTAAAACAATAATATATAATTCATATGGAAAGGTCTTAGGGAGAGATTTGACCTTTTTTTCATAATTAATGGATAAATAGATATGATGGATATATATATTATATCTTAACAAATATTTTTAAAACATTAAACCACTAATGATTTTAATAGCACTGTTAAATGTAAGTATTTTTATTTTTTTATAACAAATTTCGAAATAAGTTTTCATAATTTCTCCTTTTTCATACTGTACATTAGGTTGTAAAGCCTACATTCAATTATATGTAAAATATCTCAAATTTATGTTCAAAATGGCATATAAACATACATAAAATATTATTTTAAAATAATTAAAAACGTACAATTAAAAGTAATTATTTTACCCAATATATACTCGTGTTATATGTATACTTATTATTATTATTACTTGGTAGACTGTACAGAAAGGTACTTTGTCATTTTAATATTAAGTATATATAATTATACAGTAGTTTTATTTATTTAATAAAACTACGAAAGTTTATGCTCTACACTATATTGTAATATATAAATGTGTGTACATATATATATATATATATATATATATATATATACCTTTATATTCTTATTTCTTCTTTAGCTTTAGTCATGTAGTATATAACCTTATATCATCTCATATATCATATCATTTTATATTATATTGTGTGTTATTTAGCTTTATTTTAATTCACGAAAACAGTGTGTTCAATGGATTGTACTTTTGTGTAACATTGTAACATTTTCAGCTAAATAAACTTTCTAAAAAAAAAGGCAAAAACTCCATTAAACAGTTTTGAAAGTTTAGAAAATTACGTGATCAAGGACATTAATCCAATATGCCATCGAAAAGACTGTAAGTCTATTTCTTACAGCTTTGTTTTATTCCCCTTTAAATTCAATACTAAGGCTTATACATCCTTATAAACAGCCACCTAACAACCACCCAAAACACTTTAGCAACCACCTATCAACTCCCTGACTTCTTTAATAAGAACTAGTTCCACTCTAGTCTTTGGATATTAGCATGACGTCAGTGTTTTAGCGTGATGTTGAGAGTGATTCAGTGTGAAGGCTAGCACTCATCGCTGTCAGCTTAAGACGGCGTGTTTGAGATGGAAAGCAAACTGGCAGCGGTTTCCTCCAATGGCAAGAATCCCTGGCATGGCTCTGCGTTTCTTCAGAGACGGCGAGGGAGGGAGCGCGTGTGCATGTGGGCTGCCGAGAGCTTCACACAGTGCTAGTTAGATAACTCCAATACAATGAGAGAAAGAAAACCAAGATTTCAGTAAGAGGGAAAGGAATTGCTTGCAGTGTCCAAAATAGATTTGCGATAAATTAGAGTTGCGAGAGAGAGAAAGAGAGAGAGAGAGAGTTATATGTATACCGTGCACTGCTCGGGAAAGTGTGCGCTCCTGGTTGACGTGGGTGGCAACGTGTGTCTGAATGTGCGTGTGATAGAGAGCGAGAGAGGGAGAGACCAGTTGCAGGAGAAGAGGGATCGAGGTATTTGACAGTCTATGATCTCCGCACGTTTCGAGCGGATGCATTGGAGAGGTTAGAGAACAGACGTGTCGGACTGTTGCGGTAAGTAGTGCCGTTTCTTTCTTAACCGTCAAAACTAGCGATTTCAGATTGTACTGCATCTTGTGTTTATGCAGTATGCAAGACATGCTGGTCTTGTTTGACAGAGCAGATATTGTGTTCATAGTTGTGTCAGGCCTGCAGGTAGGACCAGGGTTACGACCTTTGAGTGGACTAACGTCATTGTGTGATGCTCTACGAAACTTACCGCGGTAACAACGTGACGTGGCGAAGCGGGACATTTTAAAACATTTAATGTGAAAAACACTTAAACACTGACCAGGTAAACCCATTTTTTTGTCAAACCTTACTTGTAATAAACACTAACTACTGTCAAAAGAACTAGCCTTTATTCTACAGATAAAGTGAATAATATCACGTTAAGCGTTTTCTCCCCCATGGAAGTCCATTATAAGGAAACAGCTTAAAATGATTTAACGTACCTTAAAAATGACCGGGGAAAACCAAATTTCTGTCAAATTTTACATATAATAAACACTTTCTGCTGTCAAAATAACAAACTCTTATTCAGCGTATAATGTGAATAATATCACGTTAAACTTTCTCCCCAATCGCCCTGTTATAGCTTTAATGTGGCTTAACATATCCTACCTTAACAATGACCTTAACAATGATTAATAACGTCATTTTAGTTTTAATGTATCTCCAGTAAATTCACTCAAATGCCATCGTGCATTGCATAAATGTTAAAAAGTGTCATGCGCCAACTTTACATTTGACTATCCAGTTATGCCCTGCCTGAAAATAAATTGATGTTAAGGAATGAAGCTGAAAGATAAGTTGCTAACTCCTGGCTTCAGTGTTGCTACACAGAATGGAAGTGAATAGCCTATGAAGCAAGCAAGGTTGTTGTTAAGGTAAGCTGCATTAAACCACGTTAAGCTGTTTCTTTATAATGGATTTCTACGGGGGAGAAAACGCTTAATGTGATATTGTTCAGTATATCTGTGGAAAAGGGCTAGTTCTTTTGACAGTAGTTAGTGTTTACTAGTAAGGTTTGACAAAAATGTGGGTTTCCCTGGTCGTTGTTTACGTACTGTACGTACTGTACGTTAGGCCACGGTATGAATTTTACACGTTAAGCGTTTTAGAATGTCCCTGCAAAGTATTTGACTTTTGTTGGATGTTTAGATATCTTAATTATCAATTTTACCAAGTTTAATTTCAGTTTTATTAAAATAGTGTTTCGCAACACAAATGCTGTTTTTTATAATATTATGACTTTTATCACTTTAAAAGTTGTTTAAAAGAAGTTCACCCACATTTGACAATTTTGTCATTTACCTACCCTCATGCTGCTCTAAACTTATTTTTAATTAAGTTGAATTGCACATTTTTATATGAAAAATAGAGCATTTTGCAACATGAATTCTTAGTGTTATTATTTACATTTTTTTCACTTTGTCTTTGTGCAGTTTACAGGAGAAAGTTTACCCACAAGTAACTATTTTGTAATCACTTACTCATCATGTCATTCTAAACTCATTGTTTATCAAGTTTTATTGCACTTTTGTGTGAAAAATAAAGCGTTTCACAACATAAATTTAAACATAAACAGACTAATATTCACATTTTTTTAGCTCGTTGCTTTTTTTGAAGTTGAAAAGACAAGTTTACCAACAAATTTCAGTCCTGTAATTGTTTACTCATGTCTTTCTAAACTTATATTTCGTCAAGATTAATTTCACTTCTGTACAAAAAAAGAGCATTTTGCAACAGGATTGCTCGGTGTTCGCTAAATGTACATCTTTTATCAATTTTTTTAACTGTTAAAAGCAAATTAATCTACAAATGACAATTCTGTCTTTTACTCACCCTAATGCTGCTCTAAACTAAATTTAAGTTTAATTGCACTTTTTTATGAAAAATAGAGCATTTTACGACATTAATTCTTAGTGTTCGCTAATATTTACATATATTTTTTTTTACTTGTTTTGTTTGTTTGCTTTTTACAAGAATAGTTCACCCACAAATGACAGTTCTTTCATTATTTACTTACCCTCATGTCATTCTAAACTTATTTTTCATTTAATTATATTCCTTTGTACGAAAATAGAGCATTACACAACATGCAGTATTTGAATTGGTTCAGTATATCTTTTTTTCTGTTTAAATGAATACTTCATCCACAAATGACTGTTCTGTCATTGTTTACTCACTCATGTCATTCTAAACTAATTTTTCATAAATTTTAATTCCACTTTTGTACAAAAACAAATAAAATAATAACATTTCATAATGTGAATTCTTGGTATTGACTAGAAATGTATTTTATTCTTGTTTCTGAAACATTATTTTTGGTGATTAATGGATAGTTCACCCACAAATGACAAATTTTGTCGTTGTTTACTCAGCTTCATGCCGTTTCAAACCTTTTCATTTGACGTAACACAGTTGAAATTCAGACAAAAAAAAATTAAACCTATTTGGTTTCAGTTCCCAGGGTTCATGTAGGAACTGCAGGGGAATTGGACTGTCTCCTTTATTCACCTTTATTCATTTAGCCAAAGCTTTAATCCTAAGTGACCTGAGGTTGCACAAGTTAGCAGTTTCTTATGTTTCCAAGACACTGTTAAGCAGAAGATAGAGTATCACTTTAAAGTGTTTATGGCAGTTAAAAGGTGGAAAGATGATTCCCCTTCTTCAGATTCCTGGACTGGATCTTTAGACACATTGGGACATCTGATTCATGATGCATTCATTTCATTTCAGTGAACATGTTGAACTCAATAACTGAACTCAATTAAATTAAACTGTGTTCCCAGAAGTCCCTGCTTGACATTTAATGCGTCAGTTTTGTTAGAGAAATGCAGTTTATTGTAACTATCTATTATAGATTATGTCATATGCTGTTGTACATTATGGCTGAACATTATTGTTGATAATTATTAATATAATCTGGTTGCCAGGTCCTTGGCTATATGGTTGCCAGGATGTTGTAGGTGGTTCATATGGCAGTATGAACTATTATTAATAGCAATGAAGATTACCAAAAGCTTTGAAATTTCATGTAATCATTTTATTTATTTATTCATTTGAGTTTCGTTAATTCATTAAAAAAATAATTGGTTCAAAAGAATCACTAAAAAAAATCTAAATTGTTTGAGCATAACCTAAATTTTCTGACAAACTTTCGTTGCTTTATTGTAGTTGTAAGCCGAATTAGCCTAATTTCAAATCATTTAAGTCACATGAGGTTTGTTGGAGGTCTCTGAACAGTTTGTTGCATGTTTTTGCTGTGAAATTGCCACAATACCTCCTGACTTTCCCATGTGGGTCACGGTTCATGAATGCATGAATGGTTCCTGCTCGTCTCATGTTAAGTCATGTTGATTGTTTCATGTGGTGTTCATGGGCAGCTGCAGCTCATTCCACCAGCCTACTTAATGCCCTGTCTTTCGTCTCTTGTTTGTCAGATCGTTGTTTGAGGTCCTCCGTGATTCTTGTCTGTGTCCATCTGCTTAGCTACTCCTTGTGTCTTTTTCCTGTTCGGTCGTTGTGGATTACCTCTCACGGATCCCTCATCGTCACCCACCTGCGCAGTCAATCACCTTCTCACCAGTCTATGCTGCCATCGAGGTCCCTGCGTCACCCACCATCAAACTAGCCTGACAATACTTCATTAATAAAGGATTGTTTACTTGCATTTGCTTCCTGTCCTTTGTGCGAACGTGACAATGTGGTCTGTCATTTCCACTGCCCTTTGTTGAAACAGAGCAAAGACATGCAAACAAACACCAACTGACTGACAGTCCTGCTTGACAGCGTGGAACTCTGAGTAAAGTGAGATTGCGTGCCCTGAGCAAAGGTCATGTCGGGCCATGAGAGGTTTGACGCTAGCATGTTAGTCGGTTAGCGCTCATACACTCACTCTCACATCCACACACTGAGTGGCAACTTCCTTTTCAACATACCCACACATATGGTCTTTTTAAGCTATTTTGGAACATTTTATGCTAGTTGATTGTGCTGATGTGATGCTGTGGAGCTAACAATCACATCAAACTGCTGACACACCTTGAAGATTTAAGATTAAATATAGGCTAAAAATAAAGTCTTGATTTAAATTAAAACATTCAACCCCGAAGTTAATGGTGCATTTCAGTTTCAAATGTGGCAGGTTTCCCATAAGTTGTTCTTTAAATGAAGCATTCAGATTTTCCTCACAAAACTCATATTTCAAGTGAGTTGGCTCATTATTCACATGGTCGTCCTGTTATTTTGTATTTATTATGTAATTTGGTCTTCCACTGATCTACCTGCATTGCAATATATATGCAAATATCTCTCTTTACAGCTGCTAGCATTTCCTTAGCTAATGGTGTAGGTTTTATTTTATTTGTATTCCATTTACCATCTGCTTTCTTCCCTGTAACAAAACCTGAGCGTCAAATGTGTGGTTAGAGAAGAGTCTGTGTGTGTGGGGCGAGATGAGTCGGCTAGTGCAGGTGAGTGTTCGCATTAGCACCCGAAGGAGCAGCGGTGACTGTACAGAATGTGGGCGAAACTGTGTGAGTCACACTCTATCACTGACTGAAGAGTCTCAAATAGAGGACACAGGAAGCTAATAAATTGATTTATCATAGTTTACAATTCATGTTTTGTATAATATGTCCATTTCCTGTTAGAAAAACGTTTTGAATTTGGATTTGTGTTTGTTTTTAGTACTAGCTTCTTTAATGCTGTCGATAAAATGGCAGTTAGTCCACTGCATCCTTTACTTCAGGCTCACTAGCATGTTGTGTTTTGTTGCTTATGCTGGTGCTAAGTACTAATTCTCTGCTACTCTAGCCAAAATTCAGTGCCAACCTGATAAACTTCGATTCTGTGACTACTTCTTCCTCTGAAGCATCCATTGCATCCACCCGGTGTCTTACTAAAAAGCCAGAAGTCACAGAACAAGGGATGAACATGATCGTTTTGTGTTCTCATGAGAGCTAATGTTTATAATGGGTCATTTAACCAGCTAAACAAACAGTGCTTTATTGAGAAACGCTTTGATTCTATTTGAGGCGACATCCTCAGTGGAGGCTGATGTTTAGAAGTCACTGAAGGTACATTGCTCTCTATGGCTTCAGTAGGAGGCGAGAGTCATACAGTTTATGCAATGTAATGTATTTTATTGAATATATGTGACCCTGGACCACAAAACCAAAACCATTTTGTCTTCAGTCAAAAAAAAAAACATTGTTTGGGTCAAAATGATAAATTTTTCTTTTATGCCAAAAATCATAAGGATTTTAAGTAAAGATAATTTTCCATGACGATATTTTGTAAATTTCCCACCGTCAATATATCAAAACCTAATTTTTTATTAGTAATATGCATTGATTAGAACTTAATTTGGACAATGTCAAATGTGATTTCTGAATATTTAGAGTTTTTTGCACCCTCAGATTCCAGATTCAAATAGTTGTATCTCTTGTATGTGTGTGTGTGTGTGTGTTTTACATGCTATGCACAGACCCATCATCACAACTAAGCTGCAAAAACGGCTCTTTATGAAATTTCTGATTACAGATTGTTCCCGGATTTCTAGTTATGGAGGAAGTTGGATGGATTCCTGTGCACCAGAAGAAGATTATATTATTATTCCAGGTGGCATATGACTTAACAATAAGAGTAAGATATGGGGGTAAAGTTTGCCAAACAATGTTCTGTTCCCAACTGTGTTGCACCTGCCATTCCTCATTTGAAGGATCCAGCATTAGAAACGAGTGGATAAAGTTTATTTTGAACAAGCTGCTTGATCATGTGCAAGAGTGAAACATTTATTTAATTTGGTTTCCTATTACAATTCTACCAAATACGAACCTAAGAGAAGATATGGATCAATTGGCTGAGAGTTGGACATGGTGAAATGTGATTCTGACACCTTGTACTGTAGCTCAATCCGGTCTCTGTATTTAAAGCATGTGAGTCATGCAGTTGTGGAAAGTGTGATAAATACATGTTCTTCACACAGCTCGGTGCAACACATGCTGTAGCTCCTCTTCCCACACACTCATACACTGAGTGTTCTTCAGTTGTCTAAAGCTTAGACCACAAATGGTGCTTTGCATGTGAGTTTCCATTGAATCTCTCCAGCTACATCATCCCTTGAAACAATTGATGATACTGAATGATTGGCATATTTACTGTATTCCAGTTCTGGCAGGGTAAATTCTAGTTTTTGGCCATCAAAACACTTTATTTGCTCAGATTGAATCCCATAACTTAGACACTTGTTGGTTTTAACATCAATTACATTATTTGTGGATAGCTTCTAGAGATTCCTCAGCAGTCATGAGGTTTCTTTCACAAACAAAAAGCTCTGTTGATGTTTGAAGTCTCTGTTCTGAATACCCTACTGAAATATCAGTGTCAATCGTTGAAGTATACTTGTTAATCGACTAAGGACCCTGTAAGTGGTAGAGGATCCTGGTGGATTGTGAACTGGATGCAATCCATCTTTCAGTTACCACAGAGGAGGCAAGGTTCTTGCTGCTGGGTTGTGGGGGAGGCTGTCAATCCAAGCTTTTATTTCAGTTAAAGCTCAAGGATTGATACACGTCTCTCGACAGCCAAGTTAAAACATAATAATCACATTATACTGAGGCTGATATATCTGTGTGTCATTGGTGTAAACGGATTGCGTTGTTCATGGATGGTAAGAGAGCAAGAGCACTAAAGGGAGGATGACCCCACACTGTGTACTAAAAGATCTAGAAAAATCTCACGTGGGAAGACATGCAGAAACATCATGTCATTTTATACAAGATATCTTCATGTATGAAATCCTTTGTAGAGGCCCAGATAAGCGACTCATATTTACATATTTAATTCATTTTATTCCACAGATACAGGCAAATGGAATTGGCTAAATATTGTTGATAAAATTGAATCCTTTCTTTGAGATATAACCAGGAGTCTGAAAAAGTGTTAGCTGGTACCAAACCATGGACAACAGATTATTTGAGTCAGTTTGAAATCAGTAAACATAATTGGGTGTGCTTGGGTCAACTCTCGCTCAGTCGATTGTAGAAAAATGTCACTTTGCTCCTCAACCCACAATGATCTAATCTGAATTTTACCACGGGGAATTTTACAACAAATTGTTAAAATAGTTACAACACAGTTGTGGGTTATCAAATTATAATCAGAGCAACAGAATATAAGCATACTGAGAAATTTTACTTGACAGTAATTGTCTTTAAATTTATTGTTGAAAGCTGTGAGTTTGTTACAAAAGTGACATTTTGGTAGCTGTAGCTGAATTTAGAGATACAGTGTGTTGAAGAGAATGGTTATGTCTCTGAATTCATCCATCAAATTCCCCCAGAAGATGCTAGTTTACTTCACTAGCAAACTAGTCGATTGTCAGCAGACTAGATGACTACAGTAGATGCCAAACTATTGAGACTACCTTGGTCAGCTAACTCCACCACCAAGACAATGTAGGTCCATCAGGTACTGTATACCAGCCACAAACAACCACTAACCAGCATTAAACATCTTGGACCAATGTAAATCCATACTAGTTTAGTTAGAAGGGGATTGGAGAGCATTGGTTTTCCCACCAAGCTGCTTAACAAGCGAATTATGCAAGACTATCCCGATCAGCCAGTTTATCCTAAAAGGCTATTCTGGTCCACCAGCTAAACCAGCACCAAACAAGCACTAACCAATGTACACCAGGTTGAAATATCATAGGAATCCAGCATTGTCTGCAAGCATGAGATGCTGGAGTGCTGGTTTTCCCACCAACTTCATCAAAAACACCATGCTGGTCTACCAAGAAAACCAGCCCCAAACCAGTATTAAGCAATATAAACCAACTTGGTCCAGCATAGAAATTCATACTGGTCTTTATCTGAAGATTCTGTCTTAGTTTCCACCAGTTTTTTCGCTCTGCTCATCCTAACAGGAAGTGGAATTATGGTGCGATCTGCAGCTGGTCATTGAGATTCTTCTCCAAGAATCTCACCATTGAGACTAGCATGAAATGATTCACGCTGTTCTGCTTGTGATTGCATGAGGAAGGAGTATTTATTGATGCCACCATGAGTAAGGAGAAGCTATCAGTCTCCAGTGCCAGGAGCAACCAGAAAAAAGGCTACATCCAGTACAGAAGTAAATACGACAGGGAATTTGATGGATGTGGCTTTTACTTCAATGTACAAATCCCATCTGATTTCACCATTAACAGACTGTGGAACGACATAGTCACAGATGCTACATACAGTATGTGGGTATCCAGGGGGAACATTCTTGTGTAAACTCCGCATAAACCTTCTTTGTTTTCAAGAGCACGTCAAACTCAAGTTCTGAGGTTTTTCGGTGATGGAGGGCGCTAGAGACCACACGCACAGGAGGCACAGCATGTTGGTGTGACAAATGCACAGATCTGTCTGCTGCAAGTCTCCCCAAGGACCCATGAGGGAGTCGTTATCATCCATCATACACAAACTTGGAGGGGAAGCCTTGCAGTTTGGGAGATGTGCTTAGATGATGCTCAGTGGTTGTTCCACTTCTTTGATTGTCTGTGGCTTTGATTACCTACAGTACTGTAATTCCATGTGAAGGCAGCATAAAGTGCCATTCAGACTGACAGTGATTTGGTAGAAGCAGAGCAACCTGAATTTACTTAATTCAGTGACAAATAAAACAAAGTTACGTAGAGTTGAGATAATTATTTTCAAATATGAATGCTGTTAGTGTGACTCTCACTTCAAAGCTAACTTACATTACACTGACAAATGATGACAAGCCGCAACAGACGTTTGTTATGTTGGACCAGTGTGTTACCAATGTAGGCATCTATTTGCAATGGTCGGTACTACTTTTGGCAACTAAACCGTTTTATTCGCATTTATTCATATTTATTAGGTGATTGAATATCTGAGAAGTGACGCACTGTAATCTGGTGATTGTTGGACATGGACATTTTTTTTGGACATGGTACCATGATAATACCATGCCATTCCATCTTGACGTACTATAATAATGCCATGGTGAATGTATATGGTAATATTTGCAGTCTTTGAGGAGCCAGTCGATTTCAAGTATTAAGATATTCTATAGTACAGTGTAATGTACAGTGTACAGTACTTAGTAAGTGTGTATTGCAATTTGCACTGAATGTACTTGCAGAATGATTGTTTACTTGCACTATAGTATGTATTATATACGACTACTGTACATTTCCCTGTCAAATTTTGTTTTCTGTCAAAAAGTTTGTCATGCGTGTATGGATAAAATAAATGTTGCTTTTTTTTTTCTACAGAAGCATAAAGTCGACCTCTTTTACAAGCTCCGTCACGTGATGAATGAGTTGATTGATCTGAGGCGACAACTGCTTTCAGGCCATCTGACCCAGGAACAAGTCCGTGAAGTCAAACGCCACATCACTGTACGACTGGACTGGGGCAATGAGTGAGTACTTCTCTTTTACATCTCAGAAAATGCCCGGAACAAATTCAAATGAAAAAGAATTGCCTTAAATGTGATAAAGGTTAGTAATGTTAGCCATTATGGAAACTTCCACCATAAGACTCCTCTGTCTCTCCAAATCACCATAGCGCCATTTTAGAGAATATGAGATGAACGCAGGCAGCGTACACTCTTCTGTGTCAGCCGCGCCACACTGATGCGGTGTTTTCTTTCAAATCAAAGTGTAAATACAGGTAGAAAATGTATCCATGTGGAGCGTGTTGTTAACAATTTTAGCCATTATGCTAACTTCAACCATGGCTCTAAATCAAGTGGAAGAACCCAAAAAAGATGCCTTTACGCTTTTGTTTACAATGTTAACTGTTATGGTAACTTCCCCCATAGGTCTAAATCTGTTGGAAGAACCATCAAAGATGACGTTAATGTGCTGTTACCAACGTTAGACATTATTCTAACTTCCACCATTGCTCTTTTAACATTTCTGCACTCTTACATAGGCAAATTCTGTCAGTTACTCTTTTGAAATACACCCTATTATACAAAGCTATAGGATTGTCATGCATTTGTTCCACCTTCAGAATAACTCATTGAGATTAATGTTCAGCCCTGGCATGCTTCACTCAACTAAGAAGTGTTTAAATAAGCTCATTTGCATCATGGAGCTATGCCAGTGATTTTAATGTGTTGGAGGCCAAGGCCTCCTGATCGTGGAGTCAAAGTAAAAATTCTAGAGATGTATCACTGTGGCTTTTGCATCACCCTAAATCGGCTTGGCCCAACTCTGTGAAGGAAATGAGGAGAACATGAACATATGTCATTCACAGCCTGGTTATTTTGAATTATGCTGAGATTTCAAATGCAAACTTTAAGGGCCACACAAACAAACACAACACAAGGTTGAGTTTTGTTTTTCTTTAATTTAGAGTAAATTGATTTTTCACTGCACTGAAAGTCGGTTGTGTTTGTTTTTCAGATACTGACCCCATTTTTAACCTACACAGTTGTGCAATTCTTCAGCTTTTGAGTTTTGAGTGTCAGTAATTACAGTTCTTGCATCATTATTTCATCCTTTTGAGAGGCTTTCAAATGTTTGATGTCCAATATACATTAGCCGATCCTGCAAATTTAACTTTCAGTCAGCTACTAATGAAATTTACAATACTGTACGATATTTACTATACTGTTAAATAAAATATTATGTTTTTACAGCAACTATCTACAGCCTAGAAGTAGACCATTCCTCCAAAATGAAAGTCATGGGGTTCACCTCTTGTAGCGATAAAATACCAAACCAACAGTATTTTAGAGGTCAGATGATCCAAGTATTGCAGTGTATGAGCATCTGTGTCAAGTCCATGTTGTCCACTCATCCCACTTCTTAAAGGTCACCTGAAGCTTCACTTCTGTGATGAGGCACTTTGCGGTTCTGGGCTTTCAGCATACATCACTGCCAGGTCTTCAGATCAGCAAACTAGGAGATAATTGAGCAAATGGGATGAAATGGATTTGAGATGGGAGCACTTACCGATAAGTTCTATAAATACTTGAAGGACTTGATGTACTTGAAGAGCATCTCGAGTGTTTTTCAAACAATCTAATAATGTTTTCATTATGCCTTTCTCAGGTTATATCAATTTTCTTCAGGTGATCTTGCGTTTTTTGGCAAGTGTCACCGTTACTATAATTTTTTGTGATATATATGTTACAATATTTTGTGTTTGACTGCAAGATAGTTGATTCCGCCTCAATAACAAGACATTATATATTTGTGACGAGTGGGGCGGGGCCGAGGGACATGGGAGCGAGGCCGGGGGAGTGATTGGAGATGAACTACACCTGTTCGTCCCACCGGTCTCGAGGCCCATGGAGGAGATGGAAGGATATAAAACTGGAGCGACGACAGTGAAGGAGGAGAGAGGACCAGGCCTGGGCTTTTAGTTGTGCTTTGGGTTTTATTTTATGCGCACCAGTCGTCCGTGAGGGGCTGGTGCGCTGTTTTGTGTTTATTTTGTTATTAAAATGTTTTTGATTGTCCGCCGGTTCCCGCCTCCTTCTTCCGGATGAATATGAAGGTTTAATTCGTTACAGTGGTGCCGAAACCCGGGAGAAGGAGGGACGCGCTGCTGAAGATCCCTCGCCGCTGTGGTGAATCCGCGGTGCCATCGAGCTGGCGAGGAGTGTGCCGCCATGGACGCTCGAGGCGGTGGACTGGAGCGAGTTGCCGGGGACGGGCGAGCTCGCTACCGGCCGCCCACGATGTGGAGAGACGGCTGCCGTCCGTGAGGGAGCGGAGGAGTCGGCGCCGTTCGCCAGGTGGCCGGAGCCTGCTGCCTCCGCCGGAACGGGGAGGAGCAGGGAACGGGGGACTCCTGCCGGCTGCCCAAAACCGGAGGAGCCGTCGCCGTCCACCGGGCGGCGGAGGAGTGTCGTGCCGTCCGCCGAGGGCCGTCCAGTGCCACCGCCAGGCACCGCGGAGGAGATCACCCAGCTGGTGGAGGGCCGAGCAGCGGTGCGTCTGGGAACCGGAATTTTTTTTTTTTTTTTCCTCTCTCCCCTCTCTCGTCTCTGTCGCTCCTCCTTCCATCTCCTTTTCTCTCGCCTCGCCTGTCCTACCCCCAGGTTCCCGCAGGTCCCCGGGAGCGGCCCCCCCGGAGGGAGGGGGGGGGGGGAGTAGAGCGCAGTCTCGGGAGTACCCCCCGGCCTGCGAGAGGCGATGGGGGTATGTGACGAGTGGGGCGGGGCCGAGGGACATGGGAGCGAGGCCGGGGGAGTGATTGGAGATGAACTACACCTGTTCGTCCCACCGGTCTCGAGGCCCATGGAGGAGATGGAAGGATATAAAACTGGAGCGACGACAGTGAAGGAGGAGAGAGGACCAGGCCTGGGCTTTTAGTTGTGCTTTGGGTTTTATTTTATGCGCACCAGTCGTCCGTGAGGGGCTGGTGCGCTGTTTTGTGTTTATTTTGTTATTAAAATGTTTTTGATTGTCCGCCGGTTCCCGCCTCCTTCTTCCGGATGAATATGAAGGTTTAATTCGTTACAATATTGCTTTGACGTAGCAAATTAGAGGCATTCACGCTGCGGTTGTGGAGTATATCAAGCTTGTCATTGCTAAAAGCACTTAATTGTCACATAATAAGTTTATTACTGTCTGTTTACACAAAGTCATCAACAAATGGATTTATTTATGCTCTGATACAAGCCAATGATGCAATGTCTCTCTGGAGAACCAATATTGCATTGAGATATTCAGAAAATATGCAGATTTATAAGCACATGCCTGCTAGACAGGGACCCTGGGTGATGCTGATGCTAATGATAATGCTTTGATCGAGAGCACAACAACCTGAACAAAAGAACTAGCAACCAGTCAAATATCCTACCAACCACCTATCACCTATAAACCTTATCAATATAGCAGCTGTTTTAGTTTAGCGTTAGCATTACTAAAATGATTTACTTCTGTTTGACTATTTACTACTTAATGACTGATATTGAACCACTTGGCAAGTACCCCAAACATTTAAATGAATATAAAAATATAGTTTAGTAATAAAATTTGTGAATTTTCAATCAAAAATGTCATTATCTTACCTTTGTTTAGTTGCTAACCCACTAACTTAATGCTAGTCTGTGGGCAACTCAGGGTGTTGATGGGGTTTTATTTACATCTGGGAAATCTGAGAGAAGAAATGTTTATGTTATATTAAGACACATTATGGCATGCCATCACTTTCATTATTAGGTAACGAGGGCAACACCTTTTTCTATAGCTCTACACTATGACAGCTGCACGTAGCGCTAACGCTAGCAGATTTCTGTGCATCTTTACCATATGAGCCTCTCAAAATCTACAGCTCTGTGTGGATAGACCTGGAAATAAGTGTGGAAAATGTGTCTAGAAATGTTCATATGTCATGTTTTCCATCACACCGCTGTGTGGGATATTAGCGTATAACTATGTAGCGATTTATGGATAAAAAAAGATACTGCATAGCTAAATGCCTGTGACAAAAGGTGGACACCACAGCTTGACACTGACAGCTTCTGTTCTTTTATTATCCACAATATTAAGTACTTCAGTCTTGAGGAGTCTATGTTAATCTGAGTTCTGTTGTTTTCTTGTGTTCAACAGACACTTAGGCTTAGATCTGGTGCCCAGGAAAGAGTTTGAAATGGTTGATGCGGACCAGATCAGCGTTTCCGATCTCTACAAAATGGTGAGTACATTGACTGCATCTCAATGGGGTTTTAATGGATGCTTTTTCATCGCTGAAGCAGTAAATCACTATAACGTCCTCTGTTGGATGTTAGGAAAACATATACTAAATGTTTTTGCATTATGATTTATAATTAATGCAAATTGACTTTATTTATGAGATGCTTGTGCATATGACACTATACAGATGATGCACTTATGTGTGCTTAATGCAGAGTTCATATTTGCTGAAATATTTGTAATTGCACAGTTCTGGTTTAAATTAGTATGTATATGCATATAAAAAAGAAATAGACTAATTGTAAATTGTACAAATATATATTATATATATAAATATATATATATATATATTGACTAATTACACTTGTTTTTTATAATAAAAAAATAAAGAAGACTGTTACTTAAATTCTTAAAATATTTCTTAAATATACACTGAAAAATAATTACATTTCAGATCGTTATTTATTTATGATCACAAACCAGTTTTAATAGTAGTAATAATGACCTGTATTTTGGTGTGTACTTCTTAATTTTCGAGTGTTTTTCTTGCTTTGAATTACAGCGAGTTTATTAATATGTGAGTCATCTGTGTAAACGAGAGCAGGAATGAATGTTTTAATGTATTCCTGCAACTGTTTTGCATATGTGCATAATGTAGGCATAATGTGCAGATGCTGCCAAGTTCCCACCTGTAGAATGAGCTGAACAATTAGACAGCAGAAATGTTTTAAACACTCCATTAGAGAGCAGATTCCCAAGACGCCTCATCAGAATGAATCATTTACATATTCTTCGTTTAGTTTTTTTCTCAGAAAGCCCCATAGAGTATATTCAGATTTATGGAGCAGGTACCCTTTGGATTTTCATAAGAAACAATATTGGAAATTATAAAAATAAAATTTTTTAGCTTTTGATTATTTTTTACCCTCTGTAATTCACTTTATTCTCTAGACCGCTGTTTGATGATGAGAAGGTTTTATTGGAAACAGGTTTCGACACCAGCATCTGTTGCTAACAGGTGCTTTTGAATGGCAGCTTGTAGAAAAGCTGCTAATACTGTACAGTTATTTATTTCACACGGATGTGACACTTTTCCATGATGTCTGCACAGGTTTGTGCCATATGTATCTATGTTTGGGTTTGTGTGGGACTGGATTTTTGTGCAATATGGCAGCAAAGGGGCTAAATTTACCTCAGTGCTGTACCTGTATTCTGCACTTAAGGATATATATATATATATATATATATATATATATATATATATGTATATATATATATATATATATATATATATATATATATATAGCTTTTTCCAAAGGCTGCAATCTAAAAGAAGCTGTTAGAAACAGTTTTCAATAAAACATTATCGTATATAATTTAAAATCTACACATACACAAGTTTAATATTATTAATTCTTGAAAAATAATAATAAATTAAATAAATATTTATTTATAAAAAAATAATATAATATAATATAATATAATATAATATAATATAATATAATATAATATAATATAATATAATATAATATAATAAATAAAAATTAGCTTGTGTGTTTTTTTGTTTGTTTGTTTGTTTTTTCAGTTTGGCTGTACAATGAAACAAAAAATTGTATCAGCACTTCATGTCCAAAAAAAGCTTACATTGTAAATATTATATTTAATATATCACAATATATCACAATAAAATATTATATATTTTAATAATAGTAAAATATAATTTTCGTCGTCATCAACAACAATAACATTTTTATTATTATTATTGTTGTTCGTTGTTGTTATCATTATTACTACTGTTGTTGTTGTGTATTTATCTTTTGTTATATTCATAATATGAAATGTTTATAATATGTACAGTTTATTGATATGATTAAAATATTAATATGATTAAAATATGTTAATATTAATAATTTTTAAAGCATGCAAATGCCAACAGTGACTTCCATTTTGAAGCAAGTTAAGTTGGATCTGTGCTTTGAAATGAATCAGTGTTTTGAATCGGAACATTAAAATGGATTACATTTATTAAATCCACCTGCATTTTTACCACTAGGTTTAAATTAGATATGTTATTATGTGTTATGTAAAATATTCTTTTAGTCTTTATGAAACTTAAAACACGTTAAAACAATTGTGATATTCCTGATATTATTTAGTTTCATATGGGCAACGTTTTTCCTTCAACCATTGAAGTTACAAAGTTGGTGAGAAGGGCAAAGAGGTTGGAGAACCTAGCATTTGAAGAGGTTTCACTAACTTTTTGGGCTAAATTCAGAGGAAGAGCAAACACTCTCGGGTAGAGTAGCTGAATCTCGATTCGATTTTAAGTGCACTAGCCAAATGTTGAGGTCAGAGAGAGATTTGTATAGCTCAATATGTGGGAGGCGGAGGAGTTTCACACAAATACCAAAAATAAAGAAAGAGAAGAGAGAAACAAGCTCTTGAAGAGAACAGAGAGACAGAGATGTGAGAAGACTTTTACTTGGCCTCGGGCAGAAGAGAGCACTGAAGCTGCAGAGACTCGAGACCTTTCGTTTTCTGAGAAGTTGCTGCTGAATTGTCTCTAGGGAAGCAGAAGAGAGATTAAATCAAAGAGCCGAGCTTTTCTGGTTCTGGATTTACACGTGCACTGTTCACACACAGCTTACTCAAGCTGTCTGTTTTCTCTTCAATTTCTATATTCATTCCATCATTCTTTGGCTTTTGCAGTAACACTGTCAAGAAAAGAAATCTTGAAGTTTGTAGATTCCTTGTTTTGTTTAGGTTTTTTTGTTTGTTTTGCAGAACAACATAGTCTTTTCAAAGGCTAAATTTTACAGTTTTACAGTCATAAGAATTTTCTTCATAGGAAACAGCAAGTTCCTTTGATAGAGTGTCACTTAGTTCAGTTTAATGTAATTAATTCAGTTGAATAAAAGTGCATTATTTATTCAATTTAAATGTAATAATACATAAATATAAATAAATGTAATTAAACATCAAGACAAATAAATATAAATTTGATGTGATTTATTTAATGGTTAATGCAAAACTGTATAATATAATATAATGTTGCAATGTAAATTTGTTAAATTAGTAATTCATTTCTTCAATTACTTTAAGTCGTCCTTCTCATCCTCTGCAGCCATAAAATAACCTGTGATAGTCTAGTTGATAGATAGATAGATAGATAGATAGATAGATAGATAGATAGATAGATAGATAGATAGATAGATAGATAGATAGATAGATAGATAGATAGATAGATGGATGGATGGATGGATGGATGGATGGATGGATGGATTGATAGATAGATGAACTGGATCTATTTTAAAATAAAATATCATTTTTTTAATTCAATATTTGTATTACAAGATGAATAACCTTGTTTATTTATTTATTTGTTTATTTATTTATTCATTGCGATGCACAAGTTTACAGTTTAATTTTGACTCGTTGAGATTTTTGCATTGTGCGTTGTGCCCTTGAGCAAGACACTTGCATTAAGCATCTGTCAGTCCTTTACTTGCAGGGATGTACAGTAACATTGTATAAATAGTGTTTGCTAAATGGGTAACATAGGTTTATTCCACAAAAGAACTGTACACATATATGAGTTAGTCAGGGACTGAAGTCTCACAGAAGCATGCTGTAACATGGTTGTACAATCTGCCAGGCTCACAGTGCCGCAAGGCGCTATTTTAGATTAATGAGTCCTGCCAGGCACGCGTTTAGCCTCCCTGATGGTGAAAGTGAGAACAGAAGGAAAGATATTTGTTTTCAGACATTTCTCAGTTCGTCCTGAAATCCTCCACTGGGTTTGCAAATGAAACTCTACTTCACTCCCTCGTTGTCAAGCACTATATCAAGGAAATCTCACTTTTTATCTCAAGATATGCTTACAGCTTTGACGATTCCTTTCCTTGGTCCTTCATTTAAAGGTAATTCTAAGGGATTTTCTAAGTAAAGCATCACTATGAGCAAACATCTCTAGAAACCATTCAGAACCCACAACTAACTCATTGCAATGCACTAGCAACCATCCAGAAATGACCAGCAATGCCCTAGCAACCACACTCAGATCACATGGCTTACACCTTGCAATGCCCTAGCAACCATCCAGAGTACCCTAGCAATCACAACATAGAAATGAGACCACAATTGCCCAAAACAGCCTAGCAATCACAAAGCATCAACATAGCAATAATGAGCAACCAACCAGAACATCCTAGACGCAACATAGTCACACCTTATCAACCACCTAGCAATGTCCTAGCAACCACCTGAAAAAAACCACCCACTTAGAACCACATAACTAGATACGACTTTAGTACCAGACTGCCTTTTTCGAGAACCAGATTAGCTCCTACTCCGGAGCAGGGTCTAGTCAGCACAACTGTTACTACCCTTGACATAAGTAGACATTGATTTGCCAGACGGGTTCGAACACGCCCTCACCCACCATGATATAAAACGCTGTGTAACATACTGTAAACGTGTCAATTTATTTCGCAAGTATGGTGAACAGCGATAACTATACGGACGCTGAAGAGCAGGCACTTTAGCAAATGTGGCACTGCCAGTTGTCGTTGGAGATTCTTAGTCCTCTTTTGTGTTCTTTCAATCACTTTACTTATATGTCGACATTCCATGTCCATTATTATGAAACCAGCGAGACACAACACAAACACACCTCCGATCACAGTGTCCTCCATCCTCCTGTTGTTAACATTGTTCTTCCTTGTTAATGTTGTTCAACACCGCGCACAAATGACATCGCTGTTGACCAGCTTACGTCACATCCTAGTACACACGGTCGGTGCGAATGCAACCCTTTAAATGGTACTGGGAAATAGTTCATAGTGCAAAATTGTCCCAGTACTTTAGTTCTGTACATTTAGTTTTGTGACTTTTGTGACATCACATCACTCAGAACACCCTAGCAACCAACCAGAACACCATAGCAACCCGGAAAGCAAAGTACTAACAAACACTGAGAGCACATTAGCAACCACATGACATTCAAGTCACCCAGAAAACCCTAGTAATGTCCTAGCGACAAACCAGAACACCCAAGCAACCAATCAGAACACCCTAGAAACTGAAAAGCAAAGTACTAACAACACCTTAACAACCACATAGTGATGTCAATCCACACAGAACACCAGCAACTAGAAAGCAAAGTACTAACAACTGCTGAGATTACCTAAGCAACCACCAAGTGATGTCCCTCCACCCAGAACAACCTAGCAATGCCCTAGCAACCAACCATAACTCCCTTGCAACTAGAATGCAAAGTACTAATAAACACCAAAACACCTTAGCAACTACTTAGTGATGTCAGTCCACCCAGAACACCCTAGCAACTAGAGAGCAAAGGACTAACGACCGCTGACAACACCTTAGCAACCACCTAGTAAATGGCTCTCCACCCAGAACACCCCTAGCAACCAACCAGAACTCCCTAGCAACTTATATGCAAAGTACTGATAACCTCCGAGAACACCTTAGCAACCACATAGTGACATCACTTCACCTAGAATACCATAACATTTAGTTTTGAACTTTAAGATTTAATTTGTATTTTTGCGTTCATGAGATTTGCATACCTCTTTTCCCACCATGCATATGCCGATGGGGGGTTGTGTTGAATGCTGGGTAATTTATTATAAATGCAGTCAAAAGCACTGAAGAGAAAGATGCAAGCTAAGAAACACAGACTCATAAGTCACCCAAGCAAGATGTGTGTGTGTGTGTTTCATGTGATTATGAGCATGTGTTTTCTGTTGGCGTTTGTGCTGACGGTGCCTCAGTGAATATGATTAATCTAGATGTAGATATCTCATGAGATATTGCACTGTACATCCATACAGCGTTGTGGGAAAATATTAATACTCTTAAGCAAGTATCTTATTTACTCAATTCATAATTCTAATATAAAAAAGGAACAGAATTTCTTGTTTGATCTGTAATTATTTTAGTGTAAAATAGTTTTAGGTTTGAAGATACAGCGCACCGTATTTACATTATATGTTTCCATTTGGAACATTTTTTTTTTAAAGGATGTCAGTTACTTTACCTGCTGTCATCATGCTTTGTACTGTATATACACATAAACTGGATTTAAGTATGAAATTTGACCACTGTGTTTCTCTTTCTCTTTTTCTCCATTGACAGCACCTATCCAGCAGACACAGCGTCCAGCAAAGCACAACCCAGGTATTTTTGTCATCCAAGAAATGCTTTGAGTCATTAACGTACAGAACTTTTTGTAGGTCATGGTTCACCATGGGCTAAAATGCAACATTTTGATCTAAATACATATGTGTTTATGTATAATGCACTTTTTCAAAAATAGGTCATTAAAGCAAGCCAGAAGATTGCAACACTCTCCTATAAGCACTAATGAATATGCATTTGCAATATGCAATATGAATTTGTCTTTTTCCATTCAGATGATTTTGTGAATTAATATTGTTTTTAAAAACATCATATATTTTATTATACTATACTATATTATGAATTTTTGAATGCACATTTAAGATGCAAGATGTGTAAATAGCAGAGTAATCGCAGGTATCCTTTTATCACCTACATCGCAAATCATTTTGCACTTTTCAATAACCAGAAACCACATTATTTTTGAGACCACTGTGTAACAGCATAACATGTTACAATATACCACACCTTTAATAACATAACATAACATAACATAACATAACATAACATGTAATGAAATGCCGCATCATATCACATGTGATATGACATTGTTGTGTTATAGATTTACATATTATATTGTTAAATGTTATGCAGTGTGTTGTTATATCATGTTGTGGTATATTGTTACTTGTTATGGTATGGCATGCTGTAGCATATCACATGCCATGTGATGTATTATATGTAACATGCTGCTACAGTGTTACATAATATAGTGTTATGTAACATGGTGTTCTATCATGTGGTTTATTGTTACATGTTCTGGCATGTCATGTGATATATGGTTTTTATAGCATTACATGTTATATTGTTATATATTATGCAATGTTATGTTGTTATATCATGCTATGTTGTATATCATTGCATGTTATGGCATGTCATGTGGTATATCACATATCTTGATATAGTTACATGTTATGTTTTTATGTTATGTTATAGCATTACCTTTTATTTTGTTATATTGTTGTTTTTATATCATGTTATGGTATACTGTTAGACGTTATGGCATGTGATGTTATAGTATGACACACAATGAAATATAATGTATGGTTACATGTTGTAGCATTGCATGTTATATCATTGTATTTAATATTGTGTTATAGTATATATCTTATATAAGGTTACATATAATGTTATAATATTACATGTCATATCTTTATATGTGTTGTCATGTCTTGCTGTGGTATGTTGTGTTATTATATCATGTTGTGGTATGTTGTTAAGTCATAGCATGCTATGGCATACTGCATGTTGTGATATATTGTTATGTTGTGTTAACCTATAACCTTACATGTTATATCATTAAATATTTTGCCATGTCTCATGTGGTATATCATTGCATGTTGTCATAACAACACTTTACAAAACATATAACATAACATTTAACAATATTGGAAAATATCATGTCATACTATGGCATATCAGACCATGTTATAAACTGTTGTATGTTATGATGTTAAGTTATAGCTTTATACATTTTCCCATGTGTTATATCGTGTTGTGGTATTTTTACATTAAAACATCACACATTCAACTATATAATGTTATGATACAAGATAACATACAGTACCATGACATAACATAGCATAACAATATAACATAACAAGGAACAACATACCTTGTAACAAAACAAAACAACAGAAAACAATATTCCATAAAATGACTTTGCACATACTTTATTATCTGACATAACATATAGCATTACATTACAAAATAATACTATAGCATATACTGTAACAAGCATCTCATGGCATAATGTAAAGCTGTTGTGTACTCTTATGTTTTTAGGATGGCGGAAAACAAAGACATGGGGATTCGTGTCGAATGCCTGTACCGCACCATCTCTTTGTCAACCTAAAGAGCTTCACATACAACACCATCGGCGAGGACACAGACATCTTCTTCTCTTTGTATGACCTGAGAGAGGGCAAGCAAATCAGGTAGGAAATGTTTCATGTATAAGTTTGTATACACATTCAGTGGTCGTGCCTCTTCACCACTCAAACTTTTTACAATGAAGAAGCTTTCATTGGTCATTATTCAAAAGGAACAGAAAAAAAACAGTACATGAGGTCCCATAAGAAATAAAGTAAGCCATCATTTTTTAAACATCAAGGTCACGGAAATGAAAGCTTGCACAAATACCGCCTACCCACCTGTTTTTTTTTTTTACAATAACCTAAAATGACACACAGAACTATGAAACTGCAGAAAGACGAGTTAAGGACAAGAGACCTTGATGAAGTATTCATGTAAAAGATCTCTTCACTTAAACTATGCTATTAAGACATCTTAAGTTTCAAGTAGCATTTTTGAGGTAGAGGACGCTTTTAACCAACTCTGTCTCTACAAACTAAACCTTGTTAATAGAATTTTAGTTCATTTTAATTTTACAGCCAGATTTTAAGACTAATACATTTTTGTTCAACGGAGGCTCTGGAAAAAACTGCCTCTACTGAATTCTTTGTAAATTCCAAAAACTTACCTAGACACAACATTCTCTGCAGTTTCCAGCAGAAACTTACACTAGTGGCAGTAAAACATCAACAACCTTTATTCATTTTTATACGAGTTATGATACAGGAGGAGATTATCGATTAATAAAGATTTATATATGTGCAGTTCCTTGATATACTATGTTATGAGTTCAAAACATGTTTACTATACATTTACCCGGTCCATAAAATGTTTTTTCTTATGTAATAAACTTGCTCGGTAGTGCACCTGGTGTAGCATTTACACTTCTGTATGGGTGGCTTTTCTGATGTATTAAACTTGCACTGGACATTTAATTTCCGAACTGCCTCAATAAATAATGGAAATGCTGCCACATTCGCAATCATCCATTTTGGATAAAACCAAATGTACTTTTATCGCCACTCACTGGAAATTTCATTTAGAAAGCAACGAAAGCATCAAAAAGTACAAGAAGCAATGTAATAGCATTTTGAAATGTCGCCGGATGCATGTTTTTGTTGTTGTTGTTTTGTGTGTTTTTGGAGCTCAATTAATTTGGCTTTTTGAGGAAAGGCTGCTTTAACTATTCTTGAGGAACTTGATGTCAGTTGGCTTTAAAAAGGCGCTGGTCAGAAAGAGGAAGTGGAATTGCTTTCCAGTGGTTGACGGAATCTGAAAGAGCTGGAACACCCTTGAGGAAGTCCAGTTCAGGGACTGTAAATAGTCTCAGCCGCAGACGTCACACCCACGAACCGTTGGCTAAACGTCTGATGCATATGGGACACAAAAGTGGAAACACTTCAGGAGTGTCGAAGTCATCATCGGATAGGTTGAAATATACAGGATTTCAGGGAAACGTGTGTGTCGCGTTCTTTACTGTTCCGCTTGGAAACAAAAATGGTGTGGTGCCAAACCCCCTCACGAAAGAAGAAAGCCATAGAGTTTGCAACTCTGACGACGACCGCTTATGAGGATCTACTAAATGCTGGATATTCAAAAGTATTTCAGATAAAGTTTGAGGCATAGAACCTTAAAATACGTCCGAGAGTTTTAGACAGTGTTACGTTTTTCACGCCCTGAAACGTGACGCTGAACTAAACAAACTGTGATTGGTTGTTTGACATGTCAGTCAAACGGACTCATGGGCGGGCCAATGAAAGCTGCCATAGATTCCAGACCTACAGCTAGCTGAACGAGACTAGACTGTAATAAACTCAACTTGGTCTCAAGGATGAGGAGGTTCTATTTCCAGTTGTACGACGGGAACTTGTTTTGTTTTTCCTCATTCTGATCATAGGAGAAATAAGGCCACTGGCAGATTCCTCCAATGGGAGTGTTTCAAAAGTAATTTATACACCTCATTAATTAAATTAGAGAAGCATTTGTAGGCCACTAAGAGATGATCACTTAAATGTTTCTGTTTGAAGCAGTGGTTCAGTAAGTTCATGTATTACACTTTCATTCTTTTGAATGCCGAAAGAAACAACAAAGATGTTAATTACGGTGGTCACACCCCCTTTAGCCACCTCTATCCCTACCGTTTTTCTTTTTTTAACAGGATGTGTTGTTCACTCCAAGCTCACCTGAAACAGTCATGTTGCATCATGATCTGTCAAAACGGCATGGGTTAGCACGGCTGTTTTTGTGTGTTTGTGTGATTTCGAAGCCTTGATCTGCAGAAAGCGCAGTACGTTGCTGGAGTTTGTCCTGAGGGAGGCTGCTCTCTTGAGAGACCCCATGCTGATGAGTCTCACTGATGAGTCTCACCATGGAGACAGAACGATTTCTCTACCTCACATTTTATTTCCAATGTTCTCGTACCATATTCCCTCTGAGAGCTTTTGACCATGTCTAGACAGCATTTTCTGTGTGAATTTAGCTTTGCTTTTTATCATTCTTCCCCTGCTGTTCTGTCGGATGGGAAGCATACGTCGCTGACAAAACCCACAAACCAGTACAGTGCTTTTTATCTTTCATCAAAATGTAGTGATGTCACCGAGCCCTGCATATTTTATAATCAATGAATACATAAATAAAATACATTAACATTTGTTCAGAACATCTTGTTATAGGAATACAATTGGTTGCAAATAGTTGACATGAGTGGATAGATATTTTGTTGTTGTTTTATATTTCAGGGATTTCATTATTTATTCATGTGTTTGTTTGTTTGTTCGTTCATTAATTTAATTCAATGTACATATAACATTTATGCAATTATGTATCAATTAATTTTAGCTAACACGTAATTAAACTGATGCAATCAGTTGATCACTCTGTAATAATGTTTCCAACTGATAAAATCGACCATGAGACAATTTTTTGAGAAATGTATTTTTTTTTTTTATATTTAAAAAGTAAAGTAAAAATGTTATGTTAATGTTAAAAAACTGATTATTTATTTATTCATTCATTTACAGAATAACTATTCTCTTCCTTATGCTATGCCAAAAAATATTATTATGTATATTTTTTTATTTTTTATTTTACCTCAATGTTCTTTTTAAGGAATTTGACATGATGTGTTAAATGGTGCTAACCCATTCCTATGTAATGACTAAAACGATTAATATGATTGCAGATTATATGTTGAACTAACTACATCGTGATTTCAAATCTTGAAAAATACACCAAAAAAGCATATTATATAAATGGCAGCAGCCGAGGAAAGCTGGCCAAATGATTATTCACACAGCACCCACAGACCACTCTCTCTCTCTCTCTCTCTCTCTCTCTCTCTCTCTCTCTCTCTCTCTCTCTCTCTCTCTCTCTCTCTCTCTCTCTCTCTCTCTCTCTCTCTCCACCCACTCCTCACACTTTTGACAGGCTGCTAATGGTGCCTCTGCCTCCCTCGCAAAAGCTGTCTGACCCTGGAGTGGGCCACAGGTTTGCTCCAAAATTATCTCACGCCTGGTCAAGTCTGAAAGGAGGAACATACTGTACGCAACTGTTTTTAGTTACAAGAGCTCTCCAGATGTTTGTCTCATCAATGTTTAACGCTGTTCACAAACCAGTTTAGTCTGTAATGGGACATATTTCACATTGATTTTAAGGATGCTATGCAAAATATCTGTCCTGAATATTCAGAGTTTCACACTTTCTCTGTCCCTCTGTTCGAAGGTCCTCGGCGCTCTTTCTCTCTTTTTTTCCATTTGTCTGTCACTTGTTTCTGCAGTTACACATAACCATATTCAGAGACATTCGCATACTCGTGTCAAATCCAACTGTAAGCATCTGCACCACCGTCTGCAGTCTGTCTGTGTGCTATTCTGCTGGGAGCTGCTCCATCCACACCAGCGCTGCAAATAACGCATTGTGTTTTGTGTTGGACCCAGAAGTGAAAAGAAATACTGGAAAATACTGGAAAATGGACATAATAATAATAATAATAATAATAATAATAATGTTGGTTGTGGTGTTAAAAACAATTATTATTATTGATGTCATTATCAAAAAGGCAAAATAGCAATCCACAATTTTATTTTTACTAAGATTTTTCACATTATTATTATTACTATTATTATTATCATTATTATTATTATTATTTTTATTACTGTTGTTACTATATGACAGTTAATCATTTATAATGATAGGAATAACATTTTAATATAAAAATAAAACAAGAAAATAAGAATAAAACAAACAAAAATATTATTGTTGTTGTTGTTGTTGATGATATTATTAGAAGGGAAAAATAAATATTTGATTTGATTATTTATCTAAAAATAAAATGAAAATTGAAAAAAAAAAACGAATTGTTGTTATTATTTAACGAAAATACAGATAAGTAAATAAAATGTTAAAAGCAATTACTAATTATTATTATTATTATTATTTATGTACTTGCTTATTTATTCACTTAATCAGAAAACAATATTCTTAATTGTGGACATTAGCAAGTATTGTGCAACTTGTGATTTGACCAATTTTTCCCCTTTTCTTTTCACAAATATTTACTTCAAGTTCTGCTTTAAAAGATGCAAACAGAACTTTTTATTATACTTTTTATGACTTTTTATTAAATTCCATTAATTCCATTAAGCAATTAAATAATGCGGCGCACAGTTTGATCAAAGGTTTTGCGTCTTTTCTCTCATCTGTCAATGCCTGTCATTGAGCCTTACTTTCCAGACAGACTAACTGCTTTGAAATGCATTTGGTCGACAAGTTTCATGCAAACTAAATGGTCAGTCATATGCTTGTCAACATCAAAACGACAAGTTTTCCATCAAAACGCCACCAATCCTTTCATTCTGGAAAAGCTGCAGCCCATATTGTCAGTCAGTGTGAATCTGCCATTATCTTACAAAGCCGTCGTGTTCCTCAGTGATTGATTAAAATGCATGACAGCTGCCTCACTCTCTGTTCAAACACAGAGGAGGAATCACTCAGCTTTGAAAGTGCCTTTAATATTTGAACTTGTTAATTGCATTCAGCCACAGACCAGTTCAGTTCATTTCTTGTGCAGAAACCCTCGGCTGTTTTAACTTAAATCGACTCTCTGAACATGTTTCTTTATGATATAAGATCCTACATCAACTGAAACCCTATCAGCCTTTACACACTCCAGACGCTAAGTATGTTATTACCGTGAGTTAGCGAGCGCTACACAATAGGATCTGAACAATCGGCGAGTGGTTTGAATGGGAATAACAGCGCGGCTGGTGATGGAGGAGTTTAATGAATACCTGTCAGTGTGTCCTCCGGGGAAGAGGCTTGCTGCTTTCTGGTAACATGATTGGCTGTTGTGGATCAGGACGGACACGCGTGATGAGCTGATGAGTCTGGAGAACATGTGAAGCATGTGTAACGCATTCAATGTGTGTGTGTGTACATGTGACACGAGACATTCACATCTATGATCAGATATGTCCACGAACAGCTTATTGGCAAGGCTTTTACCATAAGACATTGGTATTGTTGTTTTTTACGTGTTGATTGTTTATGAACTTAGAGTAATAAAATACCATTGTAAAGGACATCTTGCTAGACATCCAATACCAACTGACTCTGTGTTCCTGAATTAATTTTATGCTGTTTTCTCCATCAGCAATTCCAGTGCCTAAACTTCACATTGGCTCTGGCGTGAAAAACAAAACTGTTATTCAAATGTTGAATAAATTATACATGGAAAGCGAGTTACGCATCAACAGCCATTCCATTAGAGTCAGTGAAGTTGTCTGTGATTTTACACACTTTCACGCTGCGCTTCCAGCCCGCTGACTGTTCTCCTGTGTGTAGACTATACACTCTGATTTGCTGTTGTCAGTAATCGTTTGTAATGCTCAATCACTGCACTGAAAATGGTGTGGAATATTTGCCCAGTATATTTCACACATTTGTAGTGCATATCCCCTCATAAAACCTGAACCAACAAGCTGAAGTCTGGATTGTTGTGCCAGAAGCAGAAGCAGCAGAGATATTTAGTGAAGTGAGGTTTGGTTTGTGTTTGATATGCATGAGGTCTGGCTCCTGCGGATCGGATGGGGCATGTGGAGATCTCTCAGCAAGTAGAACTGGCTTGAAATCATGAATTAATATCTGATTAAGCTCTCAAAAATAACATTTCAGAGTTTGCTGGCAATGAGAAAGTCATTAGGGCCTCACTTTTTTTTTTTTCAATGATTACATTGCAACAGCATTTCAGTATTTCACTGTGTGATACATTTGGAAAAACACATTTGTTATTTAGAAAGAGAGAAAAAATATATATTGTGCAATTATTTGCTCACACTTATGTTGTTCAAAATCCAATTTGGCTCTCTTTCTTCTATTAAACACAAAAAAGAAGTTTTGCAAAAGAGCAGTATTTTGCTAAATGTTGCTCTCTTTTGCCTTAAATGAAGAAATCAAAATGTATTCATTAAAAAATAATGGTGTAAACAAAAAAATGGTGTTAAATAATTAAACAAATAAATGTATTTATTTAAAAGCATAAAGTTAATGCTGCTTTTTTTCCCATAAAATCATGGAACCAATTATCGGTTTATTAATAAAAAAAAGTAAATAAGTAATATTTATTTATTTATTTATAGAGGTTATACAATATATTAAAAATAAAATCTTTAAATTTTTTAAATAACAAATAAATACATTATTTGTTTGTTTGTTTAAAAGAATGTCCATGCTTCTTTTTTCCCCATAAAATGAAGCAATCAATTATCATTTTATTAATTTGAAAAAAGTAAATAAATAATATGTATTTATTTATATAGGTTATATAATGTATTAAAAATAAATAAATTGCACACAAACACAAACACAATTAAAGGAGATTCATTATTTTGTCAAATTTATAAAATTATCATGATTTACGTATTTCTTATTGTCATTAATTTGCATTTTAAAATTTCTTTTAGCATGAATTAATGTTTTACAGCTATTTTGTTTAAATAAATAGTGCTTTTAACATATATTTTTATTTTTGACTTCACAAATTGATAATTGATTTAGTTGCATAAAAATTCTGTGATAATTTTGGGACACTATTGACACAAATCACACACTTCACAACATATGATAATGTTGTTCATTTTGAAATGAAAACCAATTGATGTTTAAAATTAAAATCTGTGTCTGAAACAAAACTAATTTAGAGTGATTACTTCTAGCTGTATTTTCTTGTCAAAATGATGAACGTTTTAAATGACAACATTCTCATGTCAATTCTTCTTCATCTTCTTCCAGTGAGAAGTTTATGGTGAAACTCAACAAAAATGGCGGCCCAAAAAACCCAGAGAAGGTCGACCGTCTCTGCGCCCTCTTTACGGTGGGACCAAAATCTGTTATTGCCATGGCTAAAAAATACATATGAAATAAATATGAAATACTTATTTTGGAGACACTAAGTAGCTTCTCTTTTTTTCTCACAGGACTTAAGCAACAAGGACATGAAGAGAGATCTGTACATTGTGTCCCAGGTCATCAGGACGGGTGAGTATCCCGTCTCATTTAGCCTCTTTCCCTTTCTGTCTCTTCTTCCATCCATTTCCTTCATTTGGAGCCAAACGTTGCCTTCAAGGTATTACATTTCTACCAGCAACTTCATTTCTAGACTTACATAAGTGTGGCTTTCCAGCTTATAAAGGGACGGGCCACTGGGAATGAGACAAAACTATTCCTCTTGCTTCGAACAGAACAAAAATTATTATTTTATTTTTTTGGAGGGTATATTGATATTGTTTATCCTTTGTTTATTTAAATGTATAACTATATTGGTCCGTGTAAAAGTAATAAAATAGTTGTACGAAAGTAGTCTTTAATAAGAATAACGCTAAATTATTCTGTATTTAATATTTGACTAGATACTGAAACATTTACGTTCTTCATAATGTTTTGTTTCTTGATCGTTGAATGCATTTTATATACAAAACTATTTAACCTTATTCAACAATGCCTCTTTTAATATACAACACAACAAATAGCAAAATATACAAATATGTAATATTAGGCATATAGTTTGAGTTCTATTTTCCAGCTATAGCAGTACTAAAGTGGTCGAATTTTCCAATAAATTGGCACAAACATTAATGTAACAACATTATAATGGCCACCAATTCACTGGGAAATTATGCTGTAGGTTTGCTAGCCAGCTAAAATATATAATTTGCAGATCCTTGCATTCAAGTCGATGCCTAATTGTGTGCTGGACAGGATTTGTGTAATCATGTAGATGGTAGTGTGCACACGTACGTTTCTGACAGTGATTAATAATGCTTCTTTGTTCAGGGCGGATGTTGTTAAACGACTCGAAGAAAGGCCCCCCTCACGTCCAGTACCGCCGGCCGTACGGATGCGCAGTGCTGGCCATGAGCGACGTCCTTCAGACCATCTCTGAACTCAAAGAGGAGAAAGACTTTGTGCTCAAAGTTTACACGTAAGCCTCTTCTCTGCACTTTCGAGCCTTTTGTCTGTTTGATTTATCAATTAAATCGAAATAAATAAATAAAAAGACTGGGGAACTAAGTTTATTATGAGCTACATTAAACCGTGAGAGTGGTTGGCTTTATTAAATCTTCAGTCTCGACAAAACACTTGAGGGTTGATGGATAAAAACCACTCAGGAATGTATTAGCTGCTCTGTTCAAGTTATTGTTGCTTCTATCATTTGAGATTCGCAAAGCTGAGCGCTGCAAACACGAATTCATGTAAAATTGATGTGAATTATGCATTGTACGGATCAGACGAATATGTTTGTTTCATGACTGACAGGAGGTTGTTTTCAAACTCAATTTTGTTGTTTCTTTTTAATAAAGAAAGATTTGCGTGTCAAAACTGCTCCGGTCGTAACCCTATTGTGCCGCCTACCTAGCGTTTTAAGCATAGCGTGTATCCTTAGCATTTAAAGCAATCCCAGAATACATTGCAACAAATCTAGAGAAAATAATTCATCAAATAGATTGTGTGAATAGTTAAAGAAAAAAGTAAAAAAAAATCTGTTTCAGAGATTATGGTTTTATGCTTTATATTTTACCCAATGTTTATATGCGCTGCAGCTTGGTTATTGCGTCATTAGCATAGCGACATGCTAACATCAGTCTCTTTTGGAAAGAATTGTGGACGTTGTAAATCAGTCACTGATGACAATCCAGTTCGAATAGTATGTTTGTAATAGTGTGAATAGTAAATGATTTATTTTATAGAATAAATCCTATAAATCGCTTCCATCAACACCTCCAAAGCTTGCACAGACATATACCACTTCCTGTATCAACATTTAACTCTGTAACATAATGCAGTTTTCATTTATATGCTGTCTATTGATGATGTTCGCATTATTTATTTATTTATTCAATAAATAGGTCAGCTAATAAGGTAGCTGTCAATGTAGGCAGTATACTAGGTTTTTGGAACAGAGCTAATATTGAGCTACGTTTTTAGCTACATCAATAATTAGCTGCATTAGCTGCAGCGTACATTTGCTGTTGTTTAAAACAGAAAAGACATTGCGTGTCATTTGTGCTGTGAAGCTGTCTCTGAAATCCTCCCCTGTGGATGGCACACGTGCTCCAGTCCTCCAGCTATCTCCATCACAGACGTTCATTACCTCAGTGTGCAGCCATGCAGAAAGCCTCCTCTGTTTTATTGGCTGGGGAACTGACAGAACTGGTAAAAGAAAGAGAAATCAAGGAAAGAAAAAAAAGAATGGCGCTTGTGTGTTGAGAAAGAGGAGAAAAAGTCTAGATTCGTTTGGAAACGATCTGAAATTAAGCCATCAGTGTCTGTGAGACTAGGAGAAATGCAGTAACGTTGAAGTGAAGGATCTATACTGTGCACAAGTGCTGTGGAATGCATTATTTGTGATGTTGTGGTGAACGAACCTGTGGCTTTGCTCTGTCAATTAAAAAGTTTAATCGCTCATTGCGTGTGAGGGGCTTTGGAATGAGATTATATTTAGACTACTTTCAAAAACATAATAAAGAAAATTAGTAAGTAAATAGATAAATACCAACAGTATATGTGTGTATATATAGATATAAAAAGGTGTCTCTTATGTTCCTCTTATACTGCATTTATTTAATCAAAATACAGTAAAAACAGTACTATACTGAAATATTTGTACAATTTAAAATAATTGTTTCCTCTTTGAATATGCTATTTATTTATTTGATGTAATACTGAATTTTCAGGAGCCAACAGTACAGTCTTCAGTGTCATAATATTCTTCAGAAAGCTTTCTAATATGCCAATTTATTATTATTATTATTATTATTATTATTAATATCTGTATTTATTTATACTCAATTATGAATAATAGTTCTTATTATTTATAATATGGGTTTACTACTAATAATACTTACTACACTACTAATAATATTGTTTTAAGTACAAATGTATTTGTTTATTTATTAAAATTAAATAATTGCATATTTTATTTAATAACACTTAAAATATCAAAACAGTTCAAATAGACCGTGTATTACATTATTATAAATCTCAAGTAGTTATATTCATAAGCTAAATATGTAAATAATATTATTTACCTATTTATTTAACTAAAACAAAATAAAATGATTAAATTAAATAACTGATAAATAATGACAAAATAAATATACAGTTATATATATATATATACAAATTATATAATTCCTATTGTATTTTTTTAAATATTTTTAACCAATATGTATTTTTTTTATTTGTGTAGCATGTTTGTATTTATTTATTTATTTAGATTACATACATTTACAGTGCATAATTAAAACACACAGCTTGTATTAATGTATGTAACTCCATACTATATTCATATGCTCATTACATATATACGTATATGTATTTAAGATACAACTGTATTTTTTTAAACCCATATTAATTATGACAATGTCTATATATAGTAACCTTAGTGAAACGTTTCAAGCAGCAGTTTTCACCATTATTCTGCACAGTATTGCAGAAAACCAAATGTAAGACATAAAAATGTGTGCAAGATGTCGTGACTCAGCAGTGCTTCTGTAGGGCGAGTCACAGTTCTGTCAGGTAGCATGAATCTCTCTAACACTCGCCCCAGGTCAGTCTTTTTGTTGAGCCCTGAAGTCTTCCCTGTTCTTTGGGCTTAAGTGAGCAGATCAGTATCTTTGAGGTTGTAAGAGAGGAACAAATATATTTATATATTTTTAAAGACATAGAAAAATGCATGTTTCCACAATACATGCGTTTGCATGTGTGTTCAGGCTGGACTAGTTTCTAGGGACATCTAGTGGTAGACTTTTAGGAACGTAATGCCATGAGAAACCAGACCGACAGTTGATCCGATCAGATTTGTAGCAGATATTTTTTTTGTCTTCTGGAATTTAGTGCTTTCCATCAAACAGCCTGTGTTGGTGCAATGCTGTTGTGACCCTCCGAGCGACAGACCAGAACCACCCTTGACGCCCTTGGAGCCAGTCGCCAAGAAAGCCAACCAGATGGACTCTGTGGGAGTTCCCACAAAGCATCTGCCCGCTAAGCCACCACAAACACTAGCATTAGCATAGCGCGGAGGTCCCTTTTCAGCTGCCATGAAGGGTTTAGTCACTTCTGGATCAGGCAGTAACGACATCACTTCCCCATAGGCCAGAAAGCTGCTGTTCTCGAACCACCAACAGCTAGCCCACAGCGACTTAGCAGCTACTGATGCTGGAATGTAGCATATGGCTCTGCTCTCTCTCTTGAGAGCGCCGCACTTCTCTGCTTTAAAGCAGTAGAGTGTCATGATTTGCTTCATTGTGATGGCTCTCAAAACTTGGCTGTATTTGACTCCGTGTTTTTTTTCACTCACCATTATATCGCTCAAAGTGCCAATTGACAAACGCTGCATGCAAATGAAAATGCAGCTGTGCCGGTTAGGGGTTAATTGTCTTGATTATAGGTTATTCTACACTCAGCATCAAAGATATACCACTTCTTTTGTAGAAACGGACATTGGATACAACCTAAAACTCTTTAGCACCATTCTCCAAAAAAATTGTTTGCTGATGGTTTTTATGCTTCAACATCTTGACATTATCACTAATCAAAAAGGACAATGTTATGGGTGATTAAAGTATTTTATTTATTTATATAATTTAGTTTTCCTTTACTTAGCTTTGTTTTGTGCGTGTTTGTTTATGTTTATGTATTGTTTTATGAAGTAGAAAGGGTTATAGCACTACTAATACATTTTCATAAAAATTATTTAATGTCAAATTCCTATGAATATATGATATACCGATATATATAGCAATGTTCAGATTATTTTTATAAGCATAAACATTGTTGTTGTTTTTTGTTAGTGAGATATAAGCTCAGAATTAAATTTTAAGATATAAACTAGGATTTGAGTTTATAATTATATCTGAATTATAAAATATAAACACAGTATTAAAAAAGATATATACTGATATATACAAATGTTTAGATTAAACATTTCATTTATTTATTCACTCACTCACTCATTCATCCATTCATTTGATTTTACCAACGTTTTAACACCAGCAATGACAAAAAAGTATTTTAAAATATGCTAATAATTACTTTGTTTTATTATATTTTTATATAATAATGTTGAAGATACAAAATATCAAGTAAATCAATAAACCAATGAATAAATGTCATAGAATATGACAGATAAAAGGGACAAGATTGTGTTTCTCTGTTAATTTTAAATGTACATAATAAGGAACAATATCTGAAATATCTAATAAATTACTAGATTATAACATATTGTCTTTTTGACATGACATATGACATAAAAGTGAAGGCACATGCTTGTTCCTAGTCATATTGGACTACTCTGGTTTGTAACGACTTTTTCGCAATCCAAATGACAATAAAACATTGTTCTTGTTGAAAACCCTGTTTTATACAAGTGCAAATAGTGTTGTATGTTGACTTTCATGTACTTTTAAACCCTCATTTAACACTCAAATTTATTTTCCAACATTTTGAGAAGGGATCTTCATTAAGCAGTCGTGCTAAACTAGAGTATCACTGGGAATTGTGGCAAATGAATATTTCTCTTTGACTGGATGAAAGCCCAGTTTTTACTTCAAGTCTTGGCACATTTGTAAGCGTACTGCAAAGCCGCCTTAGGACAAGACCTTTTACTGTTGAAACTGAGTTACATTTACTGTTTACTGTCAAAGGACATTTGTGACTCCAAGCATTTGAATACTGAGGTACCAATCCCACCTGCTTCATCTGCACAACAACATATTTTCATTGCTATAATCGTTTATCCTTTTTCTTCTCTCTTTCACAGGTGTAATAATGAAAACGAGTGGTACCAGATTCATGAGAACATCATCCGCAAGTCCAGCACCAAATACACCGCTCCCAGCACTAACTACGGTAAGTGCACTTACAAATGGATTTACACTTGATTTAAGTGTTATTATCAGATGAAGAGCGTTCAGTTTCACAGAAACTGAACAGTCTGTCCATTATCCTGCTGTTATAGTCAATATTTCACTTGTTTTGTTAAAATATCTATATGTGGTTGTCTAGTTTTCTTTAAATTCTATAATTTTATAAAGTCATATGAATTCAAGTGACTAACTTGGAAATAGACAAAATCTGTGTAGAATAGACAAAAACTTTTTTTTGGTCAGCGCCTTAACACAGTTGTTTTTTTTCTTTCTCTTAATTCTTAGTTTACATCTGACAGCTTAACTTTCTTTCACAATTCTGACTTTTTTCTCACTTTCTTGTGTTTATATCTCACAATTTGGAGTTTCTTCTCAGAGTTGTGAAATAACATCTTACAATTCTGACTTTGTTCTTTCAGTTATGAGTTTATATCTCACAATTTTGGGTTAGTGCCTAGCAAATCTGAGTTTATATCTCTCAATTCTGTTTTATATTGCAAAAAAAAAACCTTAAATAAAAAAAGGTACCTTTTTATTTTTTTATTTTTTATCCTCTGGTGGAAACAGGTTTTCATAGAACATCTGAGAAATGATGAGAGTCATATTAATATTGAATAAAGTAATACTGAAAAACTGTGCAGTGTGTTTAGGGCTTTAGACAATTAGAAAATAAGATTTTTTTGTTGTTGTTTAATTAGACAAAATTGTATCAAATTTTAATACTAGGATGCTGTCTTTGGTTTCCAGAGTGTTACTAAGCGGTTGCCAATGTGTTTTTAGCCTATATGTGGTGCTATATGTGGTTGGTTACTGGCCTGCAGCATTAAAGTATGGTCACGTTAGTTAGACAAAAATGGTCTATTGTCAATAGCATAAACCAAGCAGCATTAACTTAAACATTTGGAAATTAATGAAAGATTTCAAAGTAATAATGAAAATCTAGATCAGATGAACCCTTACAATGAGCTGCATCAGCAAGCAAAGTAAGGACAGTCTAGTTCTAGTGGATAATGAATATGGTAGAGGTGTGTCTTGAGGTATCGTTCAGTAGTAATTAGTATGTTAGCTGTTCTAATTGAGAGTTTATTCCACCATCGAGGGGAAAGCCTAGAACTATTTCTTGACCTGGATGAACAGAAATCCTTCCCACTGGGAACTGACGGGAGCCAGGCAATCAGGATGACTGATTGCGGCAGGAGGGCCGGTGTGTGCGATTTAATGAAGGATTGAAGGTAGCAGGGAGCCAGGTCATTAGCAGCATTGTAGACCCAAAATAATATCTTGATTGAATTGAATTGTAGCAGTTACTGGCAGCCGGCATAGAGACCTGAACAAAATCGTGACAGAAATGCAATCTCTCTGGTACATTCTTCCAATCAAAGGCCTATTTTACTAAATAAATACTAACGTAATCACAAGGATAATTAGAGTGGTTGTCAAGATGAAGTCGTCTCTTAATTCCCCAAACTCTTCTTCTCGTGCAGGTCTAATCATCTCACTGCAGCTGTTGAGGGGCGACATGGAGCAGGTGCGCAGGGAAAACCCCATGATATTCAACCGCGGTGTGGCCATCACACGCAAACTGGGCTTCCCCGATGTGATCATGCCAGGTAAGTCTCATGAAGGTCACGGCTGAACTTAATGAATCAAAGCGATATTCCAAGATTTTATACTCATGGTCTGAAAGTAATGGTCAGTTGCAGCAAATTTAAGTTAGAAAATGTACAGTATTGTAAGAGTTATTGGTACCATATCGGTTACTGGCTGATATTAGAGTTTTTAAATATATTAGCTGATATTGGCGATTTAGTTCTGCATGCTCATTTTCCTTATTTTTGAATCTAGATGCATTTAATATTCAATTAAATGTCGTATTTAAACATACTTATAATTTAATAACTTTGTTAAATCTAATCTATAACAAATCTGAAAATGAATATCCACTTTTCATACTGTAGATGTTATGATGCCTAAATTCATTTCTTAGACAAAAACAATATAAATTGTCAATATTAACAATCTAGTAATAGTTATTCATACACAATGCACAATATGTCACTACTATATCAGTTATTGGTTGATATACATTTTTTTTAGATTACATTTGCCGATATTAGCTGCTTAGTACTCCATGCTCATTTCCTTTATTTTAACTTTTCGATCATATTTGACCATCACTTAATAGTGACTAATTAATAAGTTAGTCCTTAAAAAATGTTATAATTTAATTTTAATGTGTATTGAAGATTCTAATGCTGTGGTAAATTTATTTATTTATTTATAAAAAAAATATTGTATTTATTTAGATAAAACAGTGTAAACTATCTACATTGTAGGAGTAGTAATTCATACATGATGCGCAATATATTGGTATCATATTGTTTATTGGCCATTATTATAATTTTTTTATATGCTGGCTGATATTGGCTGTTTCATTATGAATGGGACTGTTTGATTGTGAATGATCGTCTAATGGTCACTTGAAGTTAATCTTTAACAGCAGTAATAATTTAATAATTTTGTTAAATGTAATCTTTAGCAAATCTCAAAATGAGTGTCTATTTGTCATACTGCACAATGCTGTGATGCCTAAATTCACTAGTAACATATAAATCCATTAGCTTGTTATTATCATTTAGTTTTTGTTGTTGTTTTTCATTTTTATTTTAATTAAACAAAATAGTCTCAAATTTTAATACTGGCTATTTATCGGTTATCGGACATAACAAAAAATGTATACGGCTTAACATATCGGCCAGAAATGTTAATATTGTCACTCTTTTCTAATGAAATAACAAAGTTTGACTCAGTTTACTATGCTGATACTAACGCGATTTTAGCTTGTTGCTAGGTTGTCGCTACAGTAGATGGTTTCTGATATTATATAGGTGGTTGTAAACTCCCGATCGCATCTTAATGAATTTCTAGATTCCAGCTGTTAAAAAATAATAATTTGACGACAATAATAAATGTCAGTGTACCTTTACCCAAACTTCGGTTGATTTTCATTGTATCAAAGGAATTACTACAAACCTTTTGTTCCCTTCAAACTCTGAAAAGAGTTTTCTCACTACCTAGCAGCCTCATAAAACCTCCCTTCCATGACGCTATCTGCAATGCTTTTCAAGTCGAGGTCAAAGTCGACGGGTAAGCCCTTAAGTGAGTCTTGTGAAAGGACCTTCAGCATGACAAATAATCATATAATCATAATAATAGTAACAGCACATAATCTCCCTTATTGCCTTTTAAATGCATAGAATCAGGCTTATATAAATGAATATGACCCACATTTTGATAGACTGTACTGGCTCTCTGCTCCAAACCCCAGAGGGCCTGTAAAACCAAGTGGACTCCTGCCACATCAAAGTTGAGTTATGAAATCCCTTCCCTGTGATTCAGAATGAGCCTGGGGGCATCTCAAAGTTGCTCTCTTAATAAAATCATGTCACTGTGTGTTCTTTCAAAATTTTGAATCATTGGATGGCCTGCTGGCTATCGAGTCTATTCCCTAACAGTCTTCAGTGTCAAAATCCTGTAGCCCTGTGCAATATCTATTCTCTTCATCCATAAACTCGCACATCAGTCATGTAGTCCCAGATGTCCTTCAGTGGTTGGTGGATTGATTGGTCCTCCATCTTCTTCTGAGGATCCCTCTCATTTGTCTCTGAGTTAACACTTCCTTGCTTTTCTGAAGGGCTCAATGATTGGTTTATCATCCACGGATCGATCAACCTGAAGTAGTTCGATTATAATCACAGACAAGGCTGTGCTCTTTAAATTCAGCATTTTGAAAGTCGATAGTCCTCTGAGAACCATGGTTCCTTGGGTTTCTGAAAGGGAAAAACCCTTGTAATCTTATTTCAAATTGCTGCATTTACTTTGTTCCCTGAAATGATCAAACTGGCCAGGTTTCTTAAGCATAGTCCCAGCATTGGGATACATTGCGTAAAAAATAAATAAATAAATAATATCTGTCTGTCAAATGATATTAAGTCTTGGCATCAGCAATTAGATGGAATATTGAACTGTTAGCATTATGAAATGTTAATGACACTTGAAGTGCCGCAAGCTTTGAGAATTATTCATTTTCATGACATTTTCAATAAGCTGGAGATGAGTTTGTTTAACAAAACCGCTCCAGAATTATTTGTGCATTCCTTTTCTGGTGTTGGTGTTGTGACGGTTTGATATTGCATCATCCATTTCCAGCTTTTTCTGTTTCTTTTTAATGCCTTTTTTCAACAGCCTTGGCTCTGTACGTGTTTTTCACACTCACTTACTCCATTAAGATTTCAGAAAGTTTTTAGCCACGAACCAAACTAACCATGACTTTCATTTAAAGCAAAATAGTTTTAGTAATTGTGGCACTCGTTTATTATTATTATTATTATTTTTACAGCTTTTAACTCAAAATGTTTTTAATAGTTTTAGTTTGAGAGAAAAAAAAACAGTGATTTTTCTTTTTTTTGTGACAGTTTTAAAAGTTTATCATCTAATGTTTTTATTTTATTTATTTTATTTCAGCTTTAAATTTTAAATGTATTTTAATAGTTTAACAAGAAAAATACTTTAAGTTATGTAAGCTAATCTAAGTGTAATATATCCAGATGGACTCTTTATTAGCTTTTACCAAATAAAGCTTTGTCTATTCCATTCACTGTTTCTAAAAGCAGTTGTGGTCGTATTTGCTTTCTTATCTAGATATTTTTCTTGGTCGATTCACTTACAGTTGCATTTGTGTTGTGGGATGTTGAAAGTGAGCTTACTTGCTTTTTGATCTGATATTAAGTAAAGCATCATGGCCAATATTGTCAATATTGATTCTAGTAATGATATTGGTATTATTTATTCAAAATATGTTTTAATAGCATTTTAACATTGTATTTATATAATTTTAAACAGTATGAATTGAGTTGAGAATCATTTACTAACAATAAATACAGATCGTAATTGAGCTTTATCAACTTTTGTTTTCTAATGACTCCAGATAGTTTTCGAATATTTAAAAGAAATTGCTTCTAACCTAACAATTTATTTATACAGTTATTTATTTAAAAATCTCATTGAGTACAGAATTAGAATTGAAAGTATAAAGATACTAACCCATCAGTACTTTACAATTTCATCTAAAGTATCCTACAAAATATTATTTTTTTATAAATATTTCAATAATAAACAAATAAAAAAAAATAATAAGTTACATTTTAGTTAAAGTTTTAGTAATTTCGTTGTGTTTTTGTTATTTTTAGTATTTTATATAGCTTGTCTATATAGGTTTTATTAATTTTATTTTTTTTTATTCTCTATTTTTGTAAGTTATGTTGGCGTCTAGCTGAAAAAATGTTTTCGTTTTTTTATTATTATTATTTCAGTTAACATTTATTCCATATTGAGTATCTTTTTTATGGTTTTAATTTTTCAGTTTCAGTATTGTTAACTATAATAACCCTGTGTAGTAATGATGTGCAATAGAACAAACAAGCAACAATAATCAATAAAAAATTTTAATCTAAATGTAGATCTTGCAAAGGTAACAGAAAATGTCAAATCAAATTTGACAAAATTTCTTTGCATTCTTTTCACACACACACACACACACACACACACACACACACACATATATATATATATATATACACACACTTTTGTTAGGACACTTTTAGAAGAGCAGATGTTTGTTATATTCTTTTCTACTTTGTAATATTAGTTTATACGTACAGTATAATGAAGATTCATAATGTTTGCAAAGGTCCTCAGGCTGTCAATTTTGTTCCTTGTTATTCAAAATGTATGAGTCATTCTCAATTTTCTCATCTTGCAAGTAAAACTCAAGTAAACCATTTCATTATTCACATTACACACAAAATAAAGAGAAAGTATTATTGCGTAAATCGGTTTCCTGTATATCTTTCTCCCCCAGTATATCCACCCCCAGTAAAGACATTCAAGGGACATCTGGTGGCATCAGAGCAAATTTAAGCTTTTCTTTAAGGTGTTTACCGAAATATACATATCTGCACTCATAAATGTCTGCAGGGTGGGTGTCAGCAGGAGAAATGGTTTCTAGCGGCGCTCTGAAGAGCTACACATTCTCTTTTATTGCTTCAGCTGTAATTGGAAGAAATCTAATTAAACCCACAACTTCTTTCACTAACAGCTAAAACTTTTTTCCCCTGAGTAGACGGGTAAGAGCTAAGCACAATTCCAGAGAGAGTCTGTGTTTATTTAGAACATTATGATTCAGATGCTTGCCTCTAAGAATGTGGGCTGCTGGGTCATGGAGAGAATGAGGTTGATAATGAAAGAGTCGACTGAAAACCAAGGTTACATGTGGAATCACAGTGTAAAAGACTGGTTGAACTCAAGTTTGATGAGATTTCTTACAGCCAGTAGGCAGTTTCACTTCAGCAGTTTAGCTTGACAAACCATTTGACCTTTTATGTAGCAATAGCTTTTATTACAGTCTGTAAAAGGGTTTAAAAGTGAAGCTAAATTAAGTTTCCCTTGTCCATCCAAGATCATATTTTCTCTTAAGTTAAAATAAAATAGATTTAGGAACATTCTAGCAAATATATTTACAGCTATTGCATCTGTCCAACATTTATGGGTTAGTCGTAGTAGACTGATGTATGTTGGTTCTGAGTTTGTATCTTTATTCAGGGTCCAAACTGAAATGGGGCTTTGCAAATAAGTAAAACAGTTTGCCATCAACTTTATCAATGACTGCAAAAATATTTTAATATAAATAAGTTGTAGAAATGGAAATCTAAGAAAAAAGTAATGTAAATGTGTCATGTACAATTCAAAACACTTATTTACACTTACAGTGCACTTAAACGATTACAATTGCTGAAGGAAATATTTGTCTGACTGTTTCTTTAAAATGTATTTAAATTAGTTTCAATATAGGATATTTGAACTGATGTTTGAACCCAATGTTTGTTTTTGACAGGTGTTGTTTTAGTAAGAAAAAAGAGAGAATATGTATTTATAGAGAGAGAGAAAGAGAGAAAAATGGAGGGAAAAACTCTTAAACTGTGCAACAGTTTCTTTAAAATTGTCCATCAGATTTATGTCTAGAATGACAGAACGTTTTTCAACCTTTTTAAAATTTGTCATCGCATTTTTTTTGTCTAGGGCGTCTAATTTTTTTAAACTCTGTGTGGTGACACATAAATGTCGTTTTCTTCAAAGTAACCGTCCAAAGTGAAAATATAAAGGAAAAACCCACAACACACACACAAAAAAAGTTACCAAACAATGGTGTTCTGAAAAATATCTTTTTGCAGCTATTTCTTTAAAATTTGTCATCAGATTTTGATCTAGGATGTCGGAACTTTTATAAACTCCATGTGGCAATACGTGAATGTTGAGTTTTCGTTGCAATAATTCTCTACAGCGAAAATATAAGTAACAAAAGTTCAACGTATTTGTAACAAGCAGTTTTCCCAAGTCAAATTGAAAAAGACTAATATTACCAAACAATGTGTGTGTGTGTGTGTGTGTGTGTGTGTGTGTGTGTGTGTGTGTGTGTGTGTGTGTGTTTGTGTGTGTTTCTATCTTCAGGCGACATACGCAATGACCTCTACCTCATGCTGGAGAGAGGAGACTTTGAGAGAGGAGGCAAGAGCGTTCAGAAGAACATCGAGGTCACCATGTATGTGCTCTATGCTGACGGCGAGATCCTCAAAGTATGTCAAACTGCCTTAATAAAAGAATAGTTTGCCAAATCTTTGCCATCATTTACTCACCCTAATGTTGTTCCAATTTTGTATAAAGGGAGCAATTTTAAGGAGTTGTATTGCATGAATAATGAAATAAAAAATCTGCGGCTTTGGGATGACACGAGGGAGTGAATAATGAAAGAATTCTCAATTTCAGATAAACTATCTCTGAAAAACATATCAGTGGTGGTGAAACATATGTGGTGAATCATTTAGTCCCGACAAAATTGAAGTCAGTTTGGAGGAGTAAATGAGTTTGGGACTTTCTGATGTATTTTACATAAGCCCAGAGTAAATGTTGGTGTCGCAAACTTTGATGCACACTATAAAGCCACATAAAAGCAAATGGTCTCCATTTTCTTCTATCTTTTATCAGGAGTGCATTAGTCTGGGCTCAGGAGAACACAACATCAGCGAGTACCGCTCTTTTGTCCTCTACCACAATAATAGTCCTCGCTGGAGTGAGGTCATCAAACTGCCCATCCCCATTGACCGTTTCCGCGGCTCCCATCTGCGCTTTGAGTTCAGACACTGCTCAAGTAAAGACTTTGCACACTGCTGGAACAATTTTGCATGCATTTCAGTGAATTGATTTTTCTTACGCCTAAATGACTGAAATTGATCAACTAATACAAATACAGTTTGTGCCTAAATATGAATGTATTTGCAAAAATAACATTTTTGCTTTTCATTATCCAACCTGTTGGGTTATATGATGCATGCACTACTTGATATATTTAAGATTTTTGACTTGACTATTTGACTATTTTTATTTTATTTTTAAAGCAAAGGACAAAGGAGAAAAGAAGCTTTTTGGCTTTGCTTTCACTCCACTTATGAGAGAAGATGGCACCACACTGTCAGATGAGAGCCATGAGCTTTACGTCTACAAGGTTAGGCAGACTTTACGTTATGTGAAACAACATAAATAATAATAAAAAAAGAATGCAAGTGTCAAGATGTGTGGAAGACATGATATTTGACAGATATTTATTATTTTATGTTATTTTCATTGTTTTTTTTTGTTTTTTTTTCGTTTAGTTTAACTTAATTTTAATTAGGTATTCCAGTAGAAAAAAAAAAGTTATTTGAATTACATTAAAATAATAACAATTACAGTATGTACATTAAAATATTTATGCTTTAGCTGATATAAATAATAATAATAATAATAATAATAAAGAATAAATATTAAATGCACTATATTGAGAAATAAACATACATTTTTATGTTGTTTATTGAATTACTTAATAAAATGTTACATAATATAAAAAAGTATCACTATATAATTTTTTTAAAGTGGTTAAAAAAACACTTTAATCCACTTGCCTGTTAGTAATGTAATATTTTCTATAATATTATAGTTATTATTATTATTATTATTATTATTGATGTAATTTAGCAGTGTGTCTGTGGTTTTTATTAGGGTTTTTATGTCTTTTTATGTTTTTTTTTTTTCATTTATTATTTTTTTTTTTGGCACTTTAAGTTAAACTAAAACTAAACTTAATGTTACCTTGGCAGCTAGCAGAAATAAGGTTTTTATACTTTGTATTATTTAATTTCCTTTATTTCAAGTTGAATTGATTTATTTTAGCTAATGATGACCCAGTTCAACTTGTAAATGTCTCTCCTGTATGTGGATCAGTGTGATGAAAACACCACCTTCAGTAACCATGCGCTGTACCTGGGTCTGCCCTGCTGTAAAGACGACTTCAACGGCTGCCCCAACATCCCGTCCAGCCTCATCTTCCAGCGCAGCACTAAGGAAACCCTCTGGATATCCACTCAGCTCTCTTCCACCAAACTAACACAGAATGGTAAATTACTAACAATTAATAACAGTTGTGCTTAATTTATCAGTTGTTGTGTATACTTCTCAGAGTATAGTAACAATGTCTTGTTGTGTTTGTGTTGTGAAGTTGATCTGCTAGCCTTGTTGAAGTGGAAAGCCCATCCAGAACGTGTAATGGACATATTGGGGCGATTGCGGCACGTCTGTGGGGAAGAAATAGTCAAAGTGAGAGCTCTGTCTTGTTTTTTTATTTTTTTATTTATTTACAAAATAACATATTTTAATGTCTGCTTAATGTAATTTACATCCATTTTCTGTTTTTTTTTTCTCCAGTTTCTTCAAGACATCCTCGACACGCTGTTCTCCATTCTGGATGACAACACAGACAAATATGGACCCCTGGTGTTTCAGTCGCTGGTTAGAAACTTTAACAAATGACATTTCTAGGAATGCACCATAGCTTATCTAACGTTAATAATTCACTGCTGTAATAACGTGTCCGGTTTCCATTCATCAAAAGACTCACACCCTCATATACTGTGTGTTTGTGTGAACACCCTTAAATGTGCACGATTCATCTCTTTCACGAGTGCTCATGCTGTGTGTGTATGTGTCTGTTTTGAAAAATGGAAGATTTCAGCTGGCGTGGATCCAGGCATTATTAGGCGTTCACAGCTGCTTGATAGTGGCGTCTCCAGAGAGCCTTTAGCTTCTTGTACTCCTGTAAAAAGAGCCAAGACGTTCTAGCCTCTCTTGGCCTGAATACACCTGTCATGTTTTTGTGTGGAGAATAGGGAACCTACGCGGATGCATTCTTCTTGCATGGATATTAATCTTGCAAACAACTTGTTGGATTGCGGTCTCAATTCATTAAGTTTAAAGAAACAGTTAACCCCAAAAATGAACATTTTTACTGTGAGAGGACAACAATAAATAAACTTCTTCAATGGAGGAAGTGTTAATATGTATTGGTCAGATGGTCAGAAGCAATGTTTTAAAGTTAGAAAGGCTTAATAATAGATCTGTTTCTTACAAACACACAGCTTTTCAGTTCACAAAATATTAACTGATGGGCTGGAGTGGTGTGGATCACCTGTGTATTTGGACTCTATATATCTGTTCAGACTCTCATTCTGATGGCACCAATTCACTGCAGAGGAATTTCTCCAAATCTGTTTGTGAAGAAACAAACTCATCTACATCTTCATTTTTTTATTTATTGTGGTTCTATTCCTAAAACTATTCCATGCATTTGATTTACTAAAATAAATAAAAGTCAAAAGTATTTTTTTGTATTATTACTTACTTTAAAAAAATATTTCAATGATACTAAAATAACACCGATGCATACTGATATTTTCAACACAAGTTAGAAATTTGAACCTCGCCTGCTTTCCATCTCTGTCCAGGTGTTCATCATCAATCTGCTCAGGGACAGTAAGTTTTATCACTTCCGTCCTGTGATGGACACGTACATCCAGAAGCATTTTGCTGGAGCACTGGCTTATAAGTAATTCAATTTATTTTCACAGTATTTTTTTGAGGTTTTGAATCTGAATATGGTATAACTAGATGTTTCATGTCAAATTCAGAGAGTTGATTCGCTGTCTGAAGTGGTATATGGACCGATCAGCAGAAGTTGTTCGACAGGATCACATCCAGGATGCCATGAGGGTGAGATCTCCTTGATTTTACCAAGTATGCTGTATAACCTCACAAACAGAACAAAAAATCACATAAAATCATATGCCAGCTACTATCAAATAAACAGTGATTCAGCTATAACAGGAACTAGAATAAATAATGCATTTACATAAGATGTTTCAGTGCAGTCCTCAAAGGACCTTTACAGATAACTAGCTGAAGCAAATGTTTTCAAGATTTCCTATTCACTCACTGTATGTTTTTGTTGAGATGTATTGCCATTACTGGTTTGATTGGTGATTCATTGTGGTTCTGACAGTACCCTCATATTAAAAAGACAAGCACTGTAAAAGTGAAGAGAAATAATTCCTTTAAAGTGTGGGTGTTGCATCAAGATTTTCAAAAATATCTTGAAAAACACATATTTGAGTGAAAGTAAGAAAAGTTTCCACTTTTAATTGTACTCAAGTATTTAGAAGTAAAATACAAAGCCACCCATTTAATCGTAATATTTAGAACTCTTCAACAACTACTCTGTACAATTTAAATTGTACGAAGAAGATAAAAATATATATATATATATATATATATGGAAATGTGATGTATTTAGTTAAAAAAATCACTCGAGTTAAGTAGATTTACCATGGTGAATTTTAAAATTTGTAATTTTTTTTACATTTGTCTTCAATGTAGAAGAATAGGGATTGTTTGTATTGATTGTACTTGGAGTATTTTAAAAACATTTTATAGCATAAATGTTGAAAAGCTTGGATACTTGCAGATATTGTCAGGGTACATGTTAAATGTAAATCTACCTACAGGCTCTAGAGTACCTGTTTAAATTCATCGTCCAGTCACGAATCCTCTACTCCCGTGCCACCTGTGGGATGGAAGAGGACCAATTTCGGGCTAGCATCCAGGAGCTTTTCCAATCCATCCGTTTCGTGCTCAGTCTGGACAGCCGCAGCTCTGAGACACTCATTTTCACCCAGGTCAGATATAAACTCAAGAACTATTCACATTTCATGTTTATGACAATTGACATTTGTGAGGAGATATTACCTAAAGAAACCATCTGATATATGAAAAGAACTGTGTCAACAATAAAAAGCCTAAAATTGCTAGGTGTGGGATTCAATTGATGAATGGTTTGTTACTGTACAATTTTGTATTGATGATTTTATGATTTTATACCTAATGCTTGTTTAATTGAGGAATTAAGCGAAGAGAACAAAAGATCAAGGTGGTATAATGTTAAAAATTAAAGAATCATTTGTAATGAGTTTCTGATCTCCCAATCCATGGTTTTTGACCCAAGATTAAAGTCTTTCCTTTCCAAATTTCCTTGAGACCTAGGTTTGTTTAATGTTCTATGAGATTAATGCATCTGTCTCGTTCTGCCCTAAAGAAGTTGTACGTCTAAGCTGTTTAGACAGCCCCATCTCAAAAATCCTGTAAAAGTTGCGATCAAACAAAACAAGGTTTTTCCTGAAGGCTGAAGGAGTGTAAGTATAGATAGCTGCTCCATCTGCTCTAACATTTCTATGATAAATGTTTTGAAGGTCTCAAATTTAAAGTACACAAGATTAGAGCTATTGAGACTTCAAGACACTTCAAGAAACTTCAAGACACTGAAGCCACCGAACAAGTTCTTGAGCGAATGTAGTATAATTTGTCTCTAGATCTTTGTACTGTCTGAAGATGGTACTTGCTGCTATGATGCTAGGTTGTTAGGAATGTATGTGGTTGCTGAGGTTTTCTGAGTGGTTTAAACCCATTGCTTTATGTTGCAATGGGTTATTCATTGCTAACCCATTGCAAGGATGTTTTGGATTGTTGGTAGCAGGTTTTCTAGCTATTTTCTCCTCCAAGTTACTATGATATTCTGATCCCTAGATATGTTTTATTGTTCACCAGGTAATGGTTCCCCTCACAAAGTATCACTCAGTTTCTCAGCACAGTGTGGGACAGTTTTTGTGTAAAGGGTTGGGGTTTGTATAATGATATATTTTGTTACTTTTGTTTAGTTATAGGTTTGTACAGTAAAATGTGAAATTTCTTTCTGTGTTCATGTTTAAAATGTGGAATCCTGTTGGTTAGATAATGTTTGCACACTTTCATAAAACTTTTCTTCCACATGGCTTTTTCTGTCACCACCATATTTTATCATACATTATATGCCTCCACCGGAGCATCATTTAATTCTGAAACTACCAGGAACCTTGAAAAAGAAAAATACTTTGATTTATCAATGTCTGGACACAGTACGGACCATCCTACCCACAATTCTTGAACAAATAGTTTGATGAAGATTTAGTCTTCTTTGTTGACTTAATATTTTCCTGAATTGTCCCATTTTATACCTTTGTGGACTTTTCCCATCCCTGCCTCGTATCTTGACCCAATCCTGCCCAACCTCACTGTGCCCCCTAGGGTCCCCAGCCAACTACTGGACAAGCCAACACCAACCAGGGCAACTGCTTGCAGCCATTGAGCTGCAATGCCCCAAGGCCCTCTCCGCTGTCTGTAAGTAGATGCAACTTGTTGAATTGCCCCACAGTAATGGAATGGGGACTCCCTCACAACCTGACCCAATGCCAAAGCCCAAAACATCTACCAACACATACAACTACTCAGTACCTTTCCAGAACACCAGCCCTCAACAATTAAACAACAACCCAAACAAACTGACCAACAATTGCTCCGGAATGCTTCCAGTGCTTCTTCCGCTGGGTTCTTTGATGTGTTTCTTGATTTTAATTGCTGTGTTTGACACCAAATCTTCTCCTGCACAAAGGCAAATCCTTCCAAACGCCCCCATTTTTCACCTCTTGAGTGGCTTTTAAGGGGACCAGAGATCACCTTGCCTGCAATGGATCTTAACATTGGGCTGTTGAGCAAAGTAGGGAAGAAAAGTCCTCAGAAACAAGAGTTGTAATGGCCCTTTGAATTAAGGAATAGCCAAGCCCAAGGTTTTTGACTATGACCATGACTATATAGATGTCTTCAACCCAGCTCCCAGAGACACCCTAGCCTGCAAATTTTAGTAGCAACCTACTCCAACCCACCTGCCTGTTACTGTCAAGTTTAGGTTGGTTTAGGTGGTTCAGTTTAATGTGTTTGGGCTAAAATTTTTAATTGACTGAATCTCTAATCTACCAAGTAACCATGAGGTGATGATGACACCTCACTGTTACTTGATCTCTTGCTGTGTAGGTGACATCATCCCATCTTTGGTCAACAGGCCCATCACATCTTGTTTTATCTAAAGTCGAAGACAAACAATGACCACATTGCAAATGTAAACCTTTCTTTCTCTGTTCTCTTCCACTTTTGTCAGGCTGCCCTACTCAACTCATTCCCAGCTATTTTTGATGAGCTCCTCCAGATGTTCACAGTACAGGAAGTAGCAGAGTTTGTGAGGGGAACTCTGGGTAGCATGCCTAGTACGGTCCACATCGGTCAGTCCATGGATGTGGTCAAGCTGCAGTCCATTGCTCGGACAGTGGATAGCAGGCTTTTCTCCTTCCCAGGTATTTCTTAAAGAATTAGTTTTAATTTCTAATGTGCAAAATTTTACCTTTTAGAGGTACAACAGCTTGTCACTGGGGCAGTACTCTCAAAGTACTCTCATTTACGCCTAGAGGTACCTTAAGGTTGCAGTTCATATTACTACTCTTAGGTATTAATATGCACATTTTAAGCTTAGATAAGCTACAAACGTGTCCCTTTTAGGAGTACTGCTCCAGTGACGAGCAAATTTGCAGGTGTTCTATGACAGTGTAAATGTCTGAAATCTTAATCAGGTGAATTAAGTTAATAACCTACCTCTGTCTGTTTGCACAGAATCAAGGAGAATTCTACTTCCTGTTGTTCTCCATCATATTCATCTGCATCTGCGCCAACAGAAGGAGCTTCTGATCTGCTCGGGAATCCTGAGCAGCATTTTCTCCATTATTAAGAGCAGCTCACTGGTACACTTCGGTCAATGTGCATGTCATCAAAACTCTGAACATCCTATGAATGACTGTGGTTAAAGAGACAATGTTCCTTGTTTCCTATCTGTAGGAGAGCTCTGTGCAGGAGGAGGTAGAGATGATGGTGGAGAGTTTGTTGGATGTGTTGTTGCAGACGCTGTTGGCCATCATGAGTAAATCTCAGTCTCAGGAGGCGGTAAGAGGGCAGCGCTGTCCACAGTGCACGGCTGAGATCACTGTTAGTAACTAACAAATCTGATATTCTACTTCTTTCCTTCCTTCCTTCCTTACATCCCTCTTCTCCTCCACCTGCTTTGCAGCATCCCTACTGAGATCTTTTCTTCATCTTCTGTTTCTTTCCCAGCATATTTCTCTTTTTTCTGCCTATATAGTGCAACAGTTCTGAAAGTAAAATCACATTAATAGAAAGATTAGTTTTTAATAACAATAGATCTACCTCAAGCTCCAACATTAATCATGCCAAACTGTTTGGTTAAACTGTCAAACCATATATATATATATATATATATATATATATATATATATGTATATATATATATAGAGAGAGAGAGAGAGAGAATATATTTGAATATATGACAATTACTCTAACTTAAATATAAAAATAATAACCGTTGTGCTCTTTCTCTCTCTCTCTCTCTCTCTCTCTCTCTCTCTCTCGTTCACGTCGTTCATGTCTGTTTTTATTATGTCTCACATTCACTCACTTACTCACTGACTCACACATAATACAATGTCTTCCTGTGGGTGAATTTCATGAAAACTACACATAAAATGCATATTTCAAGGAGGAATGGAAAATTAAACCTCTGTTTAGGGCCATTACTTCCTTCATAATTTTCTTTATGTCAAATAAAAGTGAAAAATTTCTTAATTCTTTCCATTTCTGCATTAAAATATGACCCTAATCTTTCTTGACAGGTTTCGTGAGACTCACCCATGCTTGTCTGTCTTATGTCCCTTACGTTTAGTCTGTTGTAACACCTGCTCAGAAGGCAAAGATAAACAGTAAACTATTAGAGCACAAACATGCTCTGATCAGTACTCTGATGTATAAGTTTGCATCATTTGATATACTTTTGCTTTCTTTTAATGTTACATTTTTTTTGTATTCATCATAGATAGCTTATAAACAGAATCCAGAAGAACTAATATCATGTCTCTGTGTATATGTAGTTAAAAGAAAGCATAACCAGACAAGAGATTTCACTAAGAATAAACTGTGCCCTTTGATAGCATCACATATTTGCAAACATTGTCTGAGTTGTTTTTAACACCTGGGTTTTTAAGGCCCTGTCCACATGAACATGGGTATTTAAAAAAGCGCAGCTTTGTCTGTGTGGTTTGGCCATTCATTTACACGCAAACCATTACATTTTTGAAAATAGACAGCGAAACCGGAGATTTGGGTTTGTGACGTTGGAGCATGCGCAGTTATCGCCGCCTACTGGAAACTTTTTCAGGCTTCTGATTGACCAGCATGGCTTTACGGTTAAGATTATATCACCACATGTTGGTTTGGCATGCTCTTGACAGTTCATAGCTTGCTTTTGCATTTTCATGTGGACAGAGATTTTTTTTTAAAACAGAAGAAGGAAAAACTCAGTTTCTAAAAATACTTGTGTACGTGTGGACATGGCCTAAAATTCAAAAGTTGTGTAAAATCAGCTTGTCAGTTTAGAACTGGTGATTTCAGCCAGCCTTTTAATTTTTTGTACATAATAAGCATCTTAATTTAGTGAACAGACTGTAGGCGGTCTGTGGCGTGCTGTTTAATGCTGAGAGTGCCACAACTGTTAAGTGAATTCATCTCACAGTCTTCACGTCTTATTCATTTTGCTTCCCTGCTCCCTTTGAATGCATTTGATTTGCTGTTTGATTGCCAAACAAACAGACTGATTGGCTCACAAGGACTTGCACACTTTCTGATTGGCAGGGGGAGTACGTGTCCTGCTTGTTGTCCCTCCTTCGTCAAATGTCGGACATTCATTTTCAACACCTAATGGACAACTTCCAAAGCAAAGAGGAGCTAAAGGTGAACCATCTCATATATTTCAGAAACCAAGCATTTAAATAATTTATAGTATTGCTTAAATGTGAAGCTTTTTAATGTTAAATGTGAAAGTACTTGCTTCCAACTCAGCTTATACAATCCTGTCTATCTCTTACAGGAGTTCTTGCTGAAGATTTTCTGTGTGTTCAGAAACCTGATGAAGCTCAGTATATTCCCACGTGACTGGAACGTCATGCGACTGCTGACCAACAAGTGAGACCTCATTCCTGCTTCCTTCCAAAGTAGTTTTTTTTTAGTTCAAAACATTGATTTCCTGATTTGCAAAACATATATAATATATATTAGTGTTCCTGTAGCTCAATTGGTAGAGCATTGCGCTAAATCCATAAATCTAATTTAAATTTAATATATGGCATAATGCAATGTATTTCTCTTGAAATATCATATTTTTATTATTTGTACAATGTCTTTCAGACAAAAACAGTAAAGTCACGCTTTCAACATGAATGTCATTGCATTAGATGGTATTTTTACAGAACATATGTTCAGTTTTCAAAAAAAAAAAAAAAAGCTTAAAAAAAAAAGATTTTTTAAAGTTTGGGGATGAAATTGATCAAAAGTTACAGTTCAACAAAGACTCCTGAAAAACAGTATCAATATTTTAACAAAATGTTAATAAACAGTTGCTGTTTTCACCTTTGATAATGATAATAAATGTTTATTGCTAGCTTCAGCACTGGATCACAGTAATAGATAGTAAATGATATTAAAATATTAAAAAAGAAAACATTTACTTTAAATTGTAATAACATTTCACAATATCACTGTAGTTTTGATCAAATAAATGCAGCATTGGTGAACAAACTTTTATAAAGTATAAACTTACAAACCTTTGAAAAATAGATAGTGTATATTTATACTGTTCAAAATAAATTTGTCTTTCTATCTTCTAATGTTTTTATTTTATTTTAATTATCTCTTTTCTTTCTTGCAGTATCATTGTGAGCACAACCCAGTATCTGTCACCTGCTCTTCATAAAAGCTTTACGGATGCTGACTTTGATTTTAAGGTGTGTGATTGTGATGAAGATCAACCACACGTTGCAATACAGACTCCCTGGCACTGAAACACACATTAAACATAAAAGTAATTTTTAAACCCACACACAACTCTTTTTTCTAAATATCATATTCCACATGTACACAAACGTGCTTGATGTGGGCCTTCACGGTGTCCTGCTGTTGGGCACACTTGGCCCTCTCTAATCCACTCTAATGAAGCTCTCCTCCCTGATCAAGACAGATGGTGCCACTAACGAGGGAGACTGGCTCTGAAAAATTCAAATCTACTGAATTATTAATGAAGGTTATCTTTGAGAGAGAAACATGGCCCTGTCTACCAGTGTGAGCTTTCACTGGATATTCCCTGAAAAAAACAAACAAACACAAAAAAAAGTATAGGCCATTGTGGAGCAACTTAAAGGGAAAGTTCACAAAAACGTTGTTTACATTTAGATCAAAGCACGAACAACATTGAAAACGTATCTGTGTGGCGCAGCTGACACAGAACAGCATACACTGTTTACGTTTTTATTTTTCGCACAAAAAGTATTCTCGTATCTTCGTACATTTACGGCTGAACCACTGATGTCACATGGATAATTTTACCGATCTCCTTGATATGTTTCTAAGCTTTGATCATGTAAGGACCCTTGCTGTCTATGCAGGGTCAGAAAGCTCTCGGGATACAGTATGTAAATGTACAGTATGAAGCACAGCTCACACAGAAGACACTTTGAAAACAAGCAGATTTCTGTCGGTCAATGCAGCAAAGTTACATGACTAATTAAACCCGCTGCGAAATCTGCACGGGAAATCTTTTGCACGCTCTCTCATCTCTGCGGTGCCTCCTCCTTGTAACAACAATTGCAGCCATTTCAAGTGCAAAATAGTTTAAGGCATGCTTTTTTGGGTATTAAATAATGGCGCAAATATCAGTAATTTGATAAGTGGAAACATTAGTAAATCTCATTGCTTGGTTCATTTGAATACTCTCCTCCCATAAAGTTTGCGTCTGAATGGGAAACTCCTACAAATGCCTATTCAATAAGGTCAGGCGCAAAAATAACTGTCCATTCCTTTTCAGTGCTAATTCGTCACTTCGCCTCTTTATTAAATCCTGACAGTAAAATTTTTATGCCAAAAGACGGTTTGCGCTGGTGCAAGCTGTTAGTAAAACTGGCCCTTAGTGTCCAAACAAGAGTTTGGAAGAGTTTGATATGGAAAATGATTGTTGGGTGTGGCTTCCTTTCTGGAAGAGGAGACTAAGACATGCCCACCCGAGAATCAATAGGAATGTTCAACTTAAAGTGGTGCCAAAGTCCCTTTAAGGCAAGTCATTTCACTTGACAGCCATCTTTGAAATGTCTCTCGGGCAGCTATTTCAGTTATGCAAGAAGGTGATAATATTCCACCATATTGCACGTTGCACTTTCTCCCATTCATAAATAATAGGAATGCACCACTGTTGTATTTCTACAAGTCTTTGGCAGCGCTGTTTCAAGTCTACCTAATATATACACAAACTAATCAGTTGTGTATATCCATGTTTATCAGTGTGGGCTTTCACTGGATACACCCTGTAAAAAAGACAGCATAGTCCAATGTAGAGCAGCTTAAATCCGGAATCCAATCTGAACTGGTTAATGTACTTTATCATCATAGCTAGATCAGTTTAGTTTGACAAGTGAAGCCATGATAAAATTTAACCAACATGTCATATCTCTAATGAATATTGAAAGTGACATCCTTAAAGGGATATTTCATCCAAAAATGTTAATTACTCCTTGATTTACTCACCCTCAAGCCATCCTAGGTGTAAATGACTTTTTTCTTTCAGACAAATACAATCGGTGTTACATTAAAACATGTCCTGGCTCTTCCAAGCTTTATAATGGCAGTGAATGGGGCTCCAGATTTTGAAGCCCAAAAAAGTGCTTCCATCCATCATAAAAGTACTCCAGTAGTAGTTAATAAAGGCCATCGGAAGAGAAGCAATGCATTTGTGTAAGAAAAATATCCATATTTGAAATGTTATAAACCCTAATCTCTAGCTTCCTCTAACTGTCGTACACACATTCACGAGTGACATAGTAAACTATCCCTTTAAGGTGTGATCACATTAGTGACATTTCATTGGCATACTGAATTGCATCTACAAAAATGTTTAGAGTTACATTAAAAGTTATCTTTCCTTTAGTGTTCCAACAATAGTTCAGAATAGTTTGAATAATTAGGAGGTGTGGCTTGCTTTCTGGAGGAGGAGGGGCCTAAGCTAAGGCACGCCCACCAAACAATCAATCAGTTGTGTATATCCATAGTAATGGTATGGCCAAATGGAATTATTTTAGTTCTCCTTCAAAACTTTGTCAAGATTTCCATTAAAGACACAGTAGCATCACTAACCATTTATGTTTCTTTTCCGTCAGGTGTGGAATTCGTATTTCAGTCTGGCAGTGTTGTTTATCAACCAGCCTAGTCTACAGCTGGAGAGTCTGACACCAGCCAAGCGGAAGAAGGTCTTTGACAAGTAAGACTTGGTTCTGCTCATTCACACACCATAAAGCCCTACAAAGAAATCATCCCGTCATTGTTTCTAAAGGCGTGCAGATTGCAATGTTTTTCCTCCACAGGCTTTCATTGTAAATGCATTTCGTTACTTACCAAAGGACAAAAATCCAAATTACTTTCACAAATGTCATGTCACAAATGCAGTCAGCATAGCTTAAGTTTTATTTAACCCAGATACTCCTTTAAATATGAAACAAACAATGATTTGTGTATTGTAGCGTCGGCTAATCCAGGTTAAATCCACCCAGAGTACGTTCAACATCTCTTTGGATTCCATCTTTTTTGGACAGCTCTCTCTCCTTTTGTTGTTACCCATGGGATCTGCATCTCATGATTAAAAGATACCTGTTCCTTCAGATATTGTTCAAATACTCCAAAAAAAATGCAATATAGATGATCACCCTGTGTGTTTGTTGGGAGGGTCGATTCATCTCTCTGCTCCTCCATTTACATCTATGATCTTCAGCCCAGCATGTGGCTCTTCTGTTTTTGTCAGTCTAGTATGTTTAATACATGCTGTTTGTTTGTCATTTTAGATTCCTGGATGGATTTAGAGGAGATTTTTTGTGTGTTTTTGTTGTCTTTGCAGATATGGTGATATGAGGGTCATGATGGCTTACGAGCTGTTTAGCATGTGGCAGAATTTGGGTAAGTGTTTTGATTCTCTCTCTTTCTTTCGACTCTGTTTCATGACTTTGTTTTTCTACTGCTGCATTTCTCTGCACACGCAAAGACAGAAACATAAACGCAAACATTCACTTCCTCCAGAAAAGCAGTACTGACCTCTAGAGGTGGAATAAGGTACCACACTGCAAAAAAGACTCCGTAACCACCATAAAGTGTTGATGCAACTTTGGCCACTTTTATGTCACAGGGTTTTTCATTATTAATATTATTAAAAATAACAGATTTCAGATGTTTTCTATTATATAAACCTTACCCTTTTGTTACATAAACATAGATTTTCAGGCTTTAACTAAAAAGATCAACCATATAAAAAAGAAAGAAAGAAAGAAAGAAAGAAAAAGTAATGAATAATCACAATTTTCTTGGTTTGGCTGCAGGTGAGAATAAGATTCACTTCATACCAGGAATGATTGGCCCATTTTTGGGTGTGACGCTTGTACCACAAATTGAAGTCCGAAATATAATGATCCCCATCTTTCACGATATGATGGACTGGGAACAGAGAAAGAACGGCAACTTCAAACAGGTCCATTATACCTGCTTCTGCTTTTCTGTCTTTTCTTGGCTATTTTGTCCTATTTCTCTTAACCTGAGTTGTGTTCCAGGGAAATATAATAATATGATTTAAGATTGATAATATTTTCACTCTAAATGTAACCAGTAATAACGTTTGTTTCATTTATGATGTCCCTTGCGTTGGACAGAAAATGAATGAATAAATGGATGAACAAATTATTTGATTATTTAATTAGAAATAAAAAAATAATACAATACAATATAATTGTATATTCAGGCTATTCTCAAGAAATAATATAATTTTGAAGTTAAAAAAAAGAGTAAAATTAAATAATATTTTGTATATTGCTATTATTATTATTATTATGGTATATATATGATAAAACAAATAAATGTTATGTTTATTTCTCTCTCAGTTTTCTTTTTTCTTTTTTTTTTAAGCAGTGTCCAACATAATATTACTTGGCTATTTATGTGGCACCAAACAAAAATAGCATAATTTCTCAAAACATACCTATAAGTAGAACCAAAAATGAAATATTACTCAGAACTTTGATCTGTTTCATTATAAGCTCCTAATTCGGTTCATGTTTATGGTGCAGGTGGAGGCAGAACTGATAGACAAACTGGACAGTCTGGTGTCCGAAGGCAAAGGCGACGAGAATTACAGAGAACTCTTCAGTTTGCTGTAAGTGCGCACACACACCCACACACACACACACACACACATCCCCTCTACCTTCTCCACTGACACACACAGCTTCACATCTAACTGTTTAAGTACTCTTGTTATAACCTGAGTGTCTCTGATTTGCCTTGTGCTGCGGGATTATTAGAACTCAGCTGTTTGGGCCGTATCCCAGGTAAGAGGAAACTAACCCTGTTCAGCCTATCAGATGCCACTAAAACAGATCTTCCATTACAAGCCCCTCTTTTACCTTCAGCCCATTAAATGATCTTAAATAATTCTATAAATATGTGTGCCGTTTATGTCTAGTCTGTTGGAGAAGATCGAGCAGGAGACCTGGAGGGAGACGGGCGTCTCTTTCGTCACATCTGTCACGCGGCTCATGGAACGACTGCTAGACTACAGGTAAAACGCTCACGGATCAATGTGATTTATTTATTGAATTAGCATTTAGTTTTATATTTTTGGTGTTCATTTTAATTTAAATGGGTTTTTTTGTGTGTTTTTAGCTTTATTTATTTTTTTTGTTTGTTTTGTTTTTTTATTTATTTTATTTTTACCAATTATTTTATTTAAGTAACTGTAGTACTTCAACTGATGTTAGTTTTAGTTTTTTTTTTGTCATATATGTGTATTTTATTTTAATTACCAAAAATAGTTGTTTAATTTTAGCTTTTGTTAACGATTACATTTCTGTCCATATTGCAGATTATTGCTCATTTATACAGGAATTTGACTGCTGTGTAAAATGTTAACCAAAACTCATTATGTTTGTACGGTATTTAACACTCAATACTGTAAATACTGAAACTGTATGTAAAATATGACATATTAGGCCAAATTCCAGTCCAATTTTGAATTTTGAGAAGTTCTTCTCATATTTGTGTGCAAGCGCATCATATTGCCCATATATGGTCGGTGGGTGTGGCATTAGAGGGCATGTCTAATGAAACTTCCTGTTTCTTGGGTCGGCAGAGATTGCATGAAAGGCGATGAGACAGAAAACAAGAAGATCGGCTGCACTGTCAACCTGCTGGTGAGTCTTACCCTTCATTCAATTCACTGTCAACTATATATACGCAATGTGGCATTTTTTGCAATAAAACAAAAGCAACCTGATGATCATTTGATCTCTTTTTGTAGAATTTCTACAAATCGGAGATTAATAAAGAGGAGATGTACATCCGATACATTCACAAGCTGTGTGACATGCACCTGCAGGCTGAAAACTACACAGGTGAGATATTTCTCATAGTTACTTCACATAGACACGCTTAACACAGAATGTTTTTTAATGTTTAAAAAAGACAAGACGCAGGGCACTGGAATGAAAAAAAAAACTACGTAAGTTCGAGAGACGCGTTTTTTTTTTTTTTAAGTTAAACTTCTAACTTGAGCGTCACATTTTTAAAGCTGTGTTTCATATGTGGGATGCTGCAAAAGACTAAAACGCAACGCTCAAACATCCAAAGGGGCGGAGCTACGGAAGGACTATAAAGTACACATTTTATCACTATTGGCCAGATTTACTAAACAGGGCAAATTAGCGTTAGAGCGCAATACCATAAAAGTGCAGATGATAGGGAAAAATTCTGTGTGTGATTTAGACGCAACCAGATCATTTACATAATTACCAGCACAATCTACCAAGAGCAGCGCAAATTACTGCCAGCTTTAAGATAACGCAAATACCATTAATTTGATGAGTGAAAATATTAGTAAATCGTGTTGCGTGAATTAATGCTCTCCTCCCATAACCTTTGCAACAGAAAGAGAAACTCTTAGAAATGCATATTCAATAAGGTCAGGCGCAAAAATAATTGTCCACGCCTTTTTACGTGTCTTTAATAAATTCTGTCAGTACTTTTTTAACACCGTAAGACAAGATAAGCTTCTAGTAAATCTGGTCCTATGTATGTTTCCTGGTATTCGAACCCATGACCTTTGTGTTGCTAGCACCATGCATTACCAGCTCTAAAAGGGCTTACATTACTGAAGAGTATTTAAACTTTATCAACCCCTGTGTCTCACAGAGGCGGCGTTCACCCTCCTGCTGTACTGGGAGCTGCTCCACTGGGAGGAAAGACCCCTCCGGGAGTTCCTGCACTATCCTGCGCAGAGCGAATGGCATCGCAAAGAAGGTCTTTGTCGTAAGGTCATCCACTACTTCAACAAGGGAAAGGTATTTACAGATATCACTTTATTTAAACAGTGTTTTACCATATTTTGGAATAATTCCTATCAAATTAAAATTGTCGATGTACAGGCATACTCCACAGACTTGCATTAGAAAAGAGCAAAAGATTGTCTGAAAAAAATGGTGGGTGGTAATGATTGCCAAAGCAGAATTATGTTTTTAATAGGGGTGCATGATAAAGATCGGCCGACCATTAATGTGCATCTCGTCAGTAAAGCCGGTTCTCTAATCAGTGGTAAATACCATCAGGTGCGTGATTTCACATAGAGCAGCTGTTACTACACAGAGCCGTTGTTAACTGACTAGCTGCGCAAATCCAGGTTCATTATCAGCGTTTATTTGCGCAGCAAATCCTTTCACACTTTTGTGGATAATTTCAGAATTACTGTGAACACAGTTATTATGCTCAGCAGATTACACATTTAAAATTGAAACGCAGTCAACGTTTTGGTAATCGCACTACAACATATCACGTTTGAGGCATTATTACACTTAAAAGAAAAAGTTACCAGCCAACTTGTGAGTGACCAGTTCATATAGAGTACTCACCAACTCCAAATTTACTTGTTGAGTGTTAATGTTAGGTCCTGACTCTGCACATTTGTGCTATTTCCAACAACATGACGAATGGATTTATCAATCCAACTTTCTTTTTTTTTTTTTACTTTTAAACCTTATAAAGAAAGTTGGTTGGGTCCAAAAGCACTGGATCACACTGACTTTATAAGATTTAAAAGTGAAAAAAAACAAATAAACAAACAGCAATAACAAACTATTGATTTATTAAACTTGTAATCAAACATAACTAGCTGTAGATATTTTCTTTTGAATTGTTTAATACATCCAAATATAACGGATTATTGAAAAGGACAAAAATGTAGGGCAGGAATTGGAACTATGCGACGGTTTTTGATTGGATGTGGAAAATAATGGGAAAAAAAGTTTTTTATTTTGTCTTTGTTGAACACAAAGGAAGATTTTTTGATAAACTTTGGTAACCAAACAATTGACGGTAGCCATTGACTTCCATAGTATTTTTTTCTTCTTCTCCATGCTATGGAAGTCGGTGGCTAACATCAACTGTCTGGTTACCGACATTATTTTGTCATATTTTCATTTTTTTGTCATTATATCATATTTTGTTTTGAACAGAAGAAAGAAACTCAGAGAGTTAGTAAATGATGACATGATTTTGCCATTCCAGAATTGATGGTGTTTCTTTTCCAGAAATGTAAATCTAGTTTCAATTTCATATGATGTCCTGTTTTTGTTCTCTTCCCAGTGTTGGGAGTATGGCATCCCGCTGTGCCGGGAGCTAGCCTTCCAGTATGAGTCCCTGTACGATTATCAGAGTCTCAGCTGGATACGGGTCGGTGCTTTTTGATGTTCCTCTTTTAAAATGTGAATATATGAATAGAGCTTATATAACAGCACTTTGAGTGGACCGCGCAGCTATCAATGTACTGTTATGTATTCTGCTCAGAAGGAGGTCAGTACTGTGTGAATATTTAGCTCTTTCTTTCTTTACAGAAAATGGAGGCGGCATATTACGACAACATCATGGAGCAGCAGCGACTAGAGCCGGAGTTCTTCAGGGTGGGATTTTATGGCCGGAAGTTCCCCTTCTTCCTCAGGGTGAGCTAATGTGATATTTACATGCTCTGTTTGTTTGTAATAATTGTAAAGATTAAATGTATTTTTTAAAATTTCAATCCCTTAAGGCGAGACACTGCAGGTGAATAGGGAAAAAAAAAAAAAACTAATAGTTATCACCTTACTTACCCCGTTGATTGATTACATTGATTATTGAAAACATTTTTTGTATTACAAGTTTTCAAAAATGTTATGTTTAAATATGCAAATGAGGCATTATTTAATGAAATATGTGCTAATTTGCATAAATGTCTAGTACAAAAATCTGAACACTAGATGAAGTCAGTTTCAAACTTTTTGTTTAATTTTTTTGACATATTAGAGTCAAATGTTTTTACAGAGGGAATTCTGGTTATCTTTTTTTGTCACTCCATAATTCAGAAAATACTTTGAACAGCCAGAAAACAATATATTTTCACAATTTTGGGGGGAATAAAATGTTGTATATAATCAAGGAAAATATATATGAACAAATCCCTCTGTAAAAACCTTCAGAATATAGACAGGAATAAACATGTCAAGTTTGGTGTGTGTAAGTGCTACTGAAGTGGAGATTTATGGCTCAGTGTTGAAGAAAAAACTCATTTTGAGAAAACGGCCTTTAAAAATATGTATTGTAATTGAAATCTATTGGCACAAACAGATAAAGTGCTATAAAAGAAACACTTAACAGTGTCTTTTGGATGTTTTCCTTCGACTAGTTTGAAAAAGCACTTTATGAAAAACCAAAAAGCCCAAAATCTCAAAATTGACAGGTGCTTGAAAAAACAGTGTTTTTGCCTGCAGTGTCTCGCCTTAAATTCTATAGCATTAAATTCTATAGTAAGTATTTATTTATAGATTTTTCTTTCTCTCCACACAGAATAAGGAGTTTGTTTGTCGAGGGCATGACTACGAGAGACTCGAAGCCTTTCAGCAAAGAATGCTGGGAGAATTTCCACAAGCTATCGCCATGCAGCACCCAAATCAACCAGATGAGGGGATTTTACAGGGTGATGCCCAGTGTATCCTTCACTATAATAAGATGGTTTAGGAAACTGATAAAAATCAATTAATTAATTACAATTAATCAAAATAAATGATTAATCAAGAAATAATTTTGTTTAAATACAGTTAATTTCTGTTTAAATTATTTTGTTTAAATAAATATATAGTAAAAAAAAGATTTACATTTAGTATTTAAACACTAAATTAGATGTATACACAAAAATTGAACCACAAATTTCAATTAAAAATGTAAACTTCATTCAGTACTGAAATTACATTTTAAGTATGTTTTCATATAATATAATAGAATAGAATATACTTTAAGATAATTTTGCATAAATAATTACATTAAAAATATTTTAAGAATGCATACTACCCAAAGACTTCCATGAAGTCATGCATTGATAAAAATTCATAATTTACATGAATATAATATGATATAATATTAATGTTAATAAAATAAAAATTGTACGTAATTAATTATCGATGCTCAGTGTATCCTTCACTTTTTTAAAACACCTTTACATTTTTAAAGTTACCTTTAAAGTAGAAGTTTTTTTCCCCTATATTTATCATTTATTTTAGCAATTAACCAGAGGTGGGTAGAGTACCCAAAAACTGTACTCAAGTAAAAGTAAAAGTACTTCTAGAAATATTTACTCAAGTAAAAGTAAAAGTACTAGTCTTGAATAGTTACTTGAGTAAGAGTAAAAGAGTATCGGATAAAAAATCTACTCAAGTAGTTAGTTACTAGTTACTTTGGGTAATATATACTGAGCCTATTTTTATTTAGATATATAGATAAAATGTATGTAATGTATGTGTGCGTGTATAAATGTATATATTTCATCAGCCTTTACTCCAATTTATGTAATTTATTATAAAACCCTGTCTGTTTACTTAAGTAACAGATATAGGTGTCATGCCATAACATATTTTTAATACGACTGACTTTATATTAAATGTGAATTTAACATTGAAAGTTAATGTGATATAAATATTGCTACTAATCTTTCATTGTTCAGAAAGAGAGCAAATAACATTTACATTATTAAAGATAATTTTCACTGACAGTCTAGATTTCAATCACTCTCAGAAACTCCCATTAAAATCACTGAAACTGTTAACACTGTGAAATCAATATCTTAATTAAAGATTCGTACACACATCTGCACTTTGTTGTTTCTGACGAGAGAATTCGCCAGAAAGAGGTATTCAGTCAGTGAGCGAGTGAAGGAAGCACCGGCATTTTAGCGATGACTCATCTGAACACCTCTGATTGGCCAATGCTTTAATAAGCTCAAAAGAATCATGTGTGATTTGTTATAATGCGCAGCGCTGTATAAACGCATCTATCTCTGGCTCAGCGCCAGCAAGCAATCACAGATCTGAATTCAGCAGCTGATGATATGACTTGCTGAACGTACTTGCACCGGTGTGATTGTATTAAAATTAATAAAATCTTAATCGGCTATTTTTTTTCTTTTGGAAGCTGCATTCAACTTGACTCCCCTCTGTTATAAGCCACACACGTACAACAAACTAATGTCACAGTGGTATCGTGTACTGTAATCGAATGTAGCCCAAGTTATTACCTGTTAAACAGTAGACAGCACACGCGGTGTTCATCTAATAAGGATCTCCATCGCTAGCAAATAATAACCTTTGCAGATTTCAATTCAGTGCAGTTCCAGCCACGTTTTCAACGCTCTTTCTGTTCTTAAACGTTACAACTCCGAGTGAACCACTTCAGACGCTCAGCGCGTGCGGCAGGGAACTGAACGACTCAAACTGATTCATGAACCAATTCACTCGTTTGCCAATTGGTTTGATCAAGCCTTTGAACAGAATTGACTCAAAAGAATGAATCATTCGCGACTGGGCATCGCTCATTGCCCAGAGAAAAGTAGACGGCGCGTTTGGAATAAACTGAAGCATTTATAACATTTATTGCATTAAGATAAAGTAACGAGAGGAGCGTCGCCCACAGTAACGAAGTAAAAGTACAGATTTTTCCCCCAAAATTTACTCAAGTAAGAGTATAAAGTACCCATCTTTAAATATACTCAGAAAAGTATTAGTTACCCCAAAAAATTACTCAAGTAAATGTAACGAAGTAAATGTAACTCGTTACTACCCACCTCTGCAATTAACTAATTAAAAACCTGTATTTAACTGTAATTTTATGTTTGATATCATACATTTTTCATTTGTTCAAAAGTCTGTACCACTTGTACGTAAAGGAGCAGCTTGGACACTCTGCAAAATATCTTCTTTTTCTTTGTACAAAAAATATATATATATATAAGTTAATAAACAACATAGTTGTTTTAGCTAGCTTACTCATTTAGGGTTATCGATCCATTTAAAGTACTTGTTTCTGCTGTATAGTAGCTGTTTGTCCTTCATGTAAAGCTTCGTAGACCTCCAGATCTACGCTGTGAATCCAGTTCCAGAAAACATTGATGTGCTGCAGACGGACCGCGTGCCGGACCGCATCAAGAGCTTCTACAGAGTCAATAATGTCCGACGCTTCCGTTACGATCGCCCCTTCCACAAGGGGTCCAAAGACAAGGAAAATGAGTTTAAGGTGAATGTGAAGTTTTTCTCTCAGAACCCCAGTGGATAAATGACTTTAGCACCAGACTTTGGCTGAGGTTGCATAACATGTCTGTTTTCAGAGTCTCTGGATCGAGCGGACCACACTTATCCTCACCCATCCTCTTCCCGGCATCTCCCGCTGGTTTGAGGTGGATAAGCGTGAGCTGGTGGGTGACTTATCCAAACAAAAGCTGAATGTATCATCAACATAATGAAGTGACCATTTTAGTCTGCTTATTGAATCTCGTTGATTGAAGTCAATAATCGGGAGCTGATAGCCTCATGGGCAGCAGTCTGACACAATGTTTGTTTGTTTTTTGCTATTTTGCATAAATAGTTAAATTATATGTATATAATATATATGTTTATAATGTGTGTGTGTGTGTGTCTATATTCATATTTCATTTAACATCTATTGTAAACAAAATATGTTTTATATATAAACATAGCATATTTTTCTGAAATATTTACTTGCATGTGTGTGTGTGTGTATTTATACATGCATAATAAATATGCACAGTACACACACATATATTAGGTAAACAAAAACTTTTATTTTGGATGTGATTAATCGCGATTAATCATTTGACAGCACTCAAAAAAGTTAACTTTAATCAAGTCATGAATTTACATATTGAATGTTTTTTTTAATCATGTTTCATCAGTAATTCAATAAATAAATAAAAAATCTCTTATCCCAATTTATATTACCCTAACATTAAACTAAATTTATATACTGAAAGTTTTAACTAAAAAGTGAAATGAAAGTTTACATATGAGATATAGGTGTAATATACTTTTGCATAAATAAATAAATACATACTGTACATACATGTAAAATGCCATTTATACTACCTGAGCACTCCACTTAATTTAAAAATGTGAAAATTAACTTAAACCATAAATACTTAATAATAATAATAATAATAATAACAATAAAAACATTCTAAATTACATTTATGATACCAAAGCACTCAATTTAAACCTTATAAATGTAAATTTCATGAATTTCTATACATTCATTTTTTTATATAAATTTAAGGAAGTCATTAATTCACATATTATTATTATTTTTTTTTTTTACATAATTCAATAATTAAAAAGTCCTCTAATTTAAATGTATACTACCAAAACACTAAGCTTGAAGATTATTTAATAACACTGTCAATCTAGTGTCCAGATTTACTGAACAGAGACTGTAAAATACACTCAGAGTATCTGTGTTTACCTCATGTATTGTAGATTGAGGTTAGTCCGCTGGAGAATGCCATATATGTTGTGGAGAACAAGAACCAGGAGCTGCGCACCTTGATCAGTCAGTACCAGCACAAGCAGCTTCACGGAAACATCAACCTGCTCAGCATGTGCCTCAACGGGGTGATCGACGCCGCCGTCAACGGAGGAATCGCCAGATACCAGGAAGTCAGTGCACATAACACCAAATCTGACTTTGAGGGGTTTAAAAAGAACATTGTTTCTCTTGGCAGATGAGTTTATAGTGCTTTAGAAAGCTCACAGTAGCAGAGATGTTTCTTCACATTCATCTGACAAGCTTTTTGTTGCCTTAATGAATGAACACCAAACATTCACTCGTCATCCAAAATTATACCGTAGTTTCATAATAAGTTGTCCACTGTGTTTTTATGCCAGGCATTCTTCGATAAAGAGTACATTAGCAGTCACCCAGAGGATACGGAGAAGATCACCCAACTCAAGGATCTGATGCAGGAACAGGTGAATACCTTCAAGACTTCTCCATTTTAACCACTCGAAAGAGATTTATAAACATCCAATGATGGTTCATATTGAATAAACCCTACAGGTTCACATCCTCGGCATGGGTCTGGCTGTTCACGAGAAACTGGTGCATCCGGAAATGCGTCCCCTGCACAAGAAACTGATCGATCAGTTCCAGATGATGAGGAGCAGCCTCTGTCATGTGAGACCTCACATCTGCTTCTGATGAATTCAGCAAAAATATTTGAATTTGACCATTTATTTTCAGCCCCAATAAATGAATATTTAGATTAAGTTCCCAACAAATCTCAATTTATTTGAATTTTATTGTAATTATATATATATATATATATGCATATAGAGCTTGGTAGATTAATAAAAAAATTTAGTTCATTACTGATTACATTTCGAAAACTGCAATTAGTAGGTTACTCATTTTAGATATTGTATTCTGACTGCATTTTAGATTACTTGTTTTAAACTAACCATAAAATGTACAATAGTGATATAAACAAGCAAAGAGAAAGAAAATATGTTCCATTTTTTATATCAACATCATTAAATATTATATTAAACAAGGTATAACAAAACTTGGCTTAATGTAAGAACTGCAGTGGGTTTGTGAGTAAAAAAAAAAGATAAAAATAGAAAGATTCGATTTGTTTGTTCATTTTTGTAATCTGAATATGTAATCCAGATTACATGTTATCAGTTACTGTTCAGCTCTGCCAACATGTATATATCTTAAACATGCTAGCAACATGATAAAACATACTAACACCGTGTCTTAACTTCACGCAATGTGATGCCGCGACACGGGATAAATGGTATCTTTTCCATGTTAATTCGAGTTTTTGTCCTAACTAGCCACGATGGCAACACACTAAATTTCGTCACAGTTGGAACAACAACATACAAACGATGGCGATCTCGGGTGCTGATTATGTGCTTTTTTCAGTGTTAAAAGTGTCTAATATGAGTGTGAATATAATATTACGAGACATTAATAGCCATATTGAAAACAAAAACGATAGTTTAGATAGTTTACCTCAGATTTTGAAAATAAATGAAAGCATACGTGTATGTTAAAACACGTTTGAACACATTGCGAACCAACAAGCGTATTCCATAACAAAGATGGTGCAGTATCAGTCACTCAGTATGTACATTTAATGATGTTAAAAGGCTGTGGTATTTGATTGATTCTGTCGCGTCACGTTGTCGCATCATGTCTAGTGTGGACACTCAAATTGCTTGTCGCTGGAACATTGTTGCGTCGCATGTAGTTCAGACACAAATGCAACCAACCACAACACCTTAGCAACCACCTAGTATACCCTAGCAACCACAAAGCAATTTATCAGTCTGAGATACTGCATGCTCTTAAAACCTTTAAACGTAAATCAGCTCCAAACTATAAGCTTTTAAAACTCATTCAAATATAAGCTACTTAAAACTTCAAGCTTTTAAAACTACGTCAGACTGTATTATCAGACCAGCTTTAAATTTGGATGACTCGTTGATGACTTGATGGGGTTTCCAAATATTTGTCCAATCAAATACTTTCTAGGATGAGAATATGCTGTTTGCACTTTCAATATAAGGTACTTCTTGGTATGACCAGTAATGAGCCAACCCTCCATTATCCTGTTTGAAAAGGAAATGTCAATACAGGATATAAAACTGTGCATATTTCATAGGGTCTTTAAATACATTTTGCTTTTCTCACTTTACTCTTTGCACAGATTCAGTATCAAATGCAGTCTTTTGTAATATGAACTGTTGTGCTGTATGAAATATGTGCTGGCATGAGTGCAGACAGTGTAGATATTCAGAGCAGTGTTTCTATGTGGCCCTGCAGGGCCTGCCCGGTCTGGATAAGCTGAGTCCGGCCTGCTCAGGGTCCAGCACCCCACGCGGCATCCTCGCCACCCACAGTCCCATGAGTCCTGACAGTATCAAGCTCATGCACCGGCACAGGTCAGTCCACCCACATACACACACTTGCATATATTGTTTAAAAGCTTAAGTGTGTATTAGAACAAGAAAAACACGCTGTATGAATGAAATGAATGTTTCAAGTTTTAGCTAGAACATTCAGTTTGAACAGAAGCCAAATCAAATTCATTCACAAAATGGAAATCTATTCTGCATACTTAATATACTTATTTTATTTCGTGAGATATAATAGCATAATAGCAATATAAGTATTTAATAAGATATACACTAACAGTATTATGAGGTGCCAAAAAGAAAATAAATATGGTAACTAAAAATATAATGTGTGTTTATTCTAAGTATTTATTTTAAGTTTGTATATTCAGATTTTTTTATTTGTTTTACCTGTCCAAAGTTTACTCATGGTACTCATGTAAAATGAAATAAAAATACATTTACATTTAAAATAAAATTTTATTACATTTACAGCGGGTAAAATAAGTATTAAACACGTCACCATTTTTCTCAGTAAAGTTTTCTAAAGGTGCTGTTGACATGAAATTTTCATTTTAATAACCCAAGTAATCCATACATACAAATAAAACAAAACAAAAATTCAGAAATTAAGTTTTGTAATAAAAATAGAATGACCCAGGGTAAAGTATTGAACATGTTTACTGAAATGTATTTACTGTAATACTTTGTACAAAAGCGTTTGTCGGTATTGACATCTTCAAGACACCTGTATGGAGAAATTAGTTGCATACATTGCTCAGGTGTAATTTTGGCCCATTCTTCCACACAAACGGTCTTCAAATCTTGAAGGTTCTGTAGGCCTCTTCTATGAACTCTGATCTTTAGGTCTTATTTTCTATTGGATTCAAGTCAGGTGATTGGTTTGGCCATTCTAGCAGCTTTATTTTCTTTCTCTGAAACCAATCAAGAGTTTGGGATTATTATCTTGCTGGATTGCCCAACCATGTTTTATCTTCATCATCCTGGTACTTTAAGGGTTGAGACTGATCCATCTAATATTAATTTCCACTGACAATGGGTAGGATTGCTTTCTAATTACTGATAGATTTCAGTAGGTGTCTTGGCTTTCCATGCCTTTTTGCACCTCCCTTTCTTCATATGTTCAATACGTTTTTCCTTTGTCATTCCATTTTATTACACATAACTTAATTTTTAAAGTAGTTTGTTTTACTTTATTTGCATGTATGGATGACTTAAATTTAAATTTAAATTTATGCATTTAGCAGACGCTTTTATCCAAAGCGACTTACAGTGCATTCAGGCTATCAATTTTTACCTATCATGTGTTCCCGGGGAACCGAAACCCCAACCTTGCACTTGATAGCATAATGCTCTACCAATTGAGCTACAGGAAAACTTTACTTTTTTTTAGGATTACTTGGGTTGTTACTGACATCTGTTGAAAATTCAACAGCACCTTTACAAATATATTTACTGAGAAGAATGGTGACATGTTCTATAATTATTTTACCCACTGTATTTGTCCAAAAAAAAAAAAAGTTTTATTTTAGTATTATTTATATACTATAAAAATATTTGTGAATATTTTAAATTACCTTAGTATTATACATTTTAAATTTTAAATTTACAAATTTTATGTAAATTTGTCAATTTTAGTAGTTTTTGCTTGTTTATTTATTTTTGTTATGATTTTTATTTTATATTTTATTGCAGCATTATTTAAATTAATGAAAACAACCTTTTTCCAAACTTTGTATGTATATTCAGGATTTTATTTTATATGTTCTAAAAATTTTAATTCTATATTTATTTATTTAAATATGTATTTCCTGTGTGGAACCTAGTATTGCATTGTGATGAATTTGTCATGAGTGTGTGTTGTACACACATGTATGTGGGTTATAGACAGAGATTCCGGTTTTCTATAGACACAGCCCTTCCTATCTCTTCACAAACACTCCTTGACCGTGCATTCTCATAAACACGTGTACACGCTCATGCTGCCCACCCTGAACACACTAGCTTCAGCTCTGCCACGTCTCTATCATGTCTCTCTCTGTTTGTTCCTCTCTCTCCTTTTCTCTCTTCTGTCACTCTTCCTCACGTATGTTTGACATCTTCCTGTGTTCATGCTTTACACTCCTCTTTTTTCTTTATTGTTTATTATGTCTTTTTCCTCCTTTTTTGTTCATACTTGCCTGGCTGCCTGTGTTGGCTGGCTACCACTCTACAATCTCTCTTTTTCCCTCTTGATTGATTTTCCTTATCCATGCATGCATTCCTTGTTCTCAAACTCCTCCTGCTTTTCGTTTCCATCCCTATATTCCCATCCCTCTCCTCTCCCTGTCTCTCTCTCTCTCTCTCTGTCTATCTGTCTCTAGCCCTCTGAATGTGTTGGGCTCTGTCCGCCACTCCTCCTCTTCTCTCTCCTCTCACACCTCCAGTGAGACAGGAAACCTGCTCATCCTGACAGACAGTATGATGGAGCACCCGGAGGACCTCTACCGCATGCAGGTGGGCTACAATAGCTTATAATGTACACATATAGTGTACAAATTCACCCTAGTGACCAAACAAAACACTCTAGCATTTAAGCAGCCAAGTAGGAATGTAGAATATCCTAGCATAACCCCTGCGGTTCTACTTAACACTCTAAGAGTGGCATTCAAACCAACCATAGCCTTTATTATATGTCGCTAGTGCACCTCTTCAGGCCAGGGGAGTGAGGTTTGCCTGCGCAGCTCTTACTAGCTGGCCTCCGTTACAATTACCCCCCAAACCTCGCTCCCATCTGGGTCACGGCACCAGTGTAAGCCCTCTGGCTCTACTCACTCTTTGCAGCATAGGAGTTGGGCGCTTAAAAAAAATGCTGAAGACCATAGTCTCTACCATCAGCCGTTAGAATACTCCTTAGGCCAGATGAATAAGGTTTACATGCAAAGATCTAACTAGCTGGCCTCTGTTACATTCACACCCGAAACCTCACTCCCATCTGGGTCACGGCACCAATTTAAGCCCTCCACCTCTATTCAACCTGCCCTGGGGTCCATTTCCCAAAAGCAACTATGATGGCAAGTTCCGTGCTTACCAATATAGTTCAATGGAACTTGTGGTCGTAGTTAGCTAATGAAGCTTTTGGGAAACACACACCTAAGTGGGATTTGAACCAGCCTTCACAGCATTGGATAACATGCTAACAAGGATGCTAAAGACCATAGCCTCTAGCATCAGTCACTAGTTCGCCTCTTTAGATCAGGGGAGTGAGGTTTACCTGCATAGCTCTTACTACCCTCCATCACACTAGCAACCACCTGCCACCTTGAAATGCCCTAGCAATGTCTTAGAAGGCTGTAGCAATTGCTTATAGTAACCTAAAAGTACCATTGCACCACTTAGGAATGCCATTGTTACCACTCAGGATGGCTGTGATAATGTTGTTATGTCAGCAAAGGAAGGAGACCAGGGCCTGCGTTTCTGAGGCTCGTGGGTTTCTTTATTAATCAACAAAAATAAAACAAAGCCGCGCCACCTGCGCATTCGCTTAATTCAAACCACTGCTGGGCAATTCACAGTCTTGTATTTCACGATCCTGCTTGAGTCCCCACGAGTCCTCAGCTCTCTCTGCCCTCACTGGTTAGCGGCTGGCTTAAATACCGCTTCCCCACGCCAATTACTGCAATGAGAAGCAGGTGTCACTCGTTTCTCACTTAAACCACTTACCACCACTCGTCTCTTCACTCTCTCTCCCGTCACAGACCTCGCTGAACCACGCCTCCCCTGCCACATACCCCCACCACCCGACTCAGGCCGGGGAGCCATCCAGTTAGCAATGCCTTAGTTATAACCCAGAACATCGTAGAAGCCTAGCAACATATCAGCAACCAGCCACCTCCTAGCCTAACAACCTAGCCTGACAACACCCTAGCAACCACTTAACAATGTCCTAGTGACAACCCAGAACACCATGTCAATCTAGCATCCACCTAGCAGAAAATGAAATGTACATTTCTAGAAACTACTCCAATTCCTGGATATTTTCCAGGATTTTTTGAAAATTGTCTGGAATTTACTGGAAATCTTCCACCCTTTGCAACCCCAGACAACCTCTCAGAACACCCTAGCATCTACATAGCAACATTAATGCCATATCTGATCTTTTAAAGTCCTTTTTACTCCCAATATGACATTTCAGCCCAGTCCATCATCGTCCAGTTTGAGCTCAACGCATTCAGCTCCGTCTCAGATGATCAACTCGGGGCACAGCAGCATCAGAGGTGAGCGCCAATAAACTTTTCGTAAAGTTTAACCTTGGGAACAGCTCAGTTGAAACTCTCAACTTAAAACCGAGATATATTTTATTTACTTTCTCTCCAGTTGGGTCCCCATCACTACCTGACAGATACAGACACAACCGAGAGATGTTGATGCTCCTACCACCACACAGGGACCGTCCCAGCAGTGCCATGTACCCAAACATGACCGAGAATGGACAGGTGCGTCTACTGCAAGACACAGCTAATTTGATTTAAAAAAAAATAATAATAATAAATAAACAATACACTCTGCCAGGAAATGACCATATAAATGGTAAGGTGATGAAAGTAATAAAATATCAAAATATTTTTTTCTTTTGCATTTTCCACCAGCCTACTAACCATCAGAGGGCTCTTTACCATCAGGTTATTGGTCCCTGCAAACCCTGCAGTGACCCCAATCTCTCTGTGGCTGATAAAGGTATGACTGGGTGTGTATGATTCCCTGAACCCACTGTACCTCTCTATTCCTTCACAGTCCCACAATTCCCTCAGATCAGGCAGAAATCCACAATACACAGAGTAGGTACTGCATTTGATGAAGATCTTACTTTGTGACCGGTAGAAAGTTCAATGTTCAATTTAGTAAGTGTCAATGAACGAATGCAGTCCAGATGTGCAATCCGTATGGATCACAGCTTTCCTTAATATTTGGAAACTGCACACAGTATGTTACACAGTTCATGTTTAAGACTATTTTTGCTGGTGATGAACCAGACCAATTCAAAGTTTTTAATGTCGGTCTAGGCTGGTTTGGGGATGATGTAACTGGTTTACCAGCATAACCATGTGGTTTACTAGTTCCAAGCCAGCTCTGAACACTCTAAAAATGGCATCATTGTTTGCAGAAGTTGATATTAACTTGATTTCTGGTTTATCAAATTGTGCCTCAGCTTAAAAAAACAAACTTAGAAAGCAAGACTCCCTTGTTAAACCATCTTTACCAAGAAGGTTGTTCAAGTTTATTGATGGATGCTGAGTCTAGTTGACCAGCTTCACCAGATAAGTAGAACAGCTGTCTTGGTAAAGCAGGATTACAAAGAAGCCTTGCTTGTTAAGATGATTTTTGATAATCCAAAAACTTGTTACTAATTAACAGTGGATATTAGATTTTCCAGGCTAGTTCGTGCTAGTTTAGCTGGTTTACACACATCCTAGCTGGTTCTTTGTGAAGCTGGTTTGCTAAGGAAGTCTCATTTGTTAGGTTAGTTTAGCAGTCGGTTGGATGCACCAGGATCTAAACCTCAACATTTTAATCATCTGACCTTCAAATAAGGATCCAGCGGGTCAGTAATGATATGTATGGTGATGAAGGTCTTTGTTCTTTCTGGCAGTGTTGACAGCTCCCAGCAGCTGGAGTTTGGACAGTGGCACCAGGGACACTCTGCCTTTCATCTCTGCTCATCTCGGGAGTGTGATGGCCCCACCAATTCCCCCCCGCACCCTTCCTCCCGGTAAGGAACAATATCTTTGAGGAAAGGTTTCAGAGACACTTCATGAAACCATTCCTTTTACTTTTGAAATGGTTTACAAAATGAATGTTTTGTAATTAGTTACATTGGATCTTCTATGCATGATGAGGTGCCACAATATGTCTGTTAAGCTACACAAACTGATTTGACAGACATTTGGAATGTGTATCTGCCAAGGTGTGCATGGACTATTTGGAGAAATTAATGAAAAGATGAAGCCAATAGAGTTAAGAAATCTAAAAAACATTTAAAGATGTCTGCTTAAAATATTTAGTACATTGTCAAATTCTACTGGAATCTTTATTAGATTGGATCTGGTAAGTTGGCTTCATTAAATATCCAGAGGTTGCTGTTGCTGCATCTTGAGGGACATAGTTAATGTAAATCACACCCTTTTTAAGCTTAAGTCCATATATATAGAAGCAAACTGGTGGTTGACAAATAACGTCTGTTTTTCACACATTGTTCACTATTTGAATATTTTGTTTATTTAAAATGTGCATGCCTGTAAATTATAGAAAAAAAAGGCAAGAAAAAATTAAGGAAAAATTGTATATTTATATTACCATTTTGAATACAGTAGTATTACACATCATATCACCTGCCCAAATGTAGCATAGTCCATTTCACCCACCCTACATTGGACGTGTAGCATCCTCTTTTTCATTGAATAGTTATTGCCAAATTTGATCATTGATCCTCTACTGATACAGTGCTCCTCATTTCCTCTTCCCAACCCATTATTCTCCTCTGAACAGTTTAGAAAGAATCCTTGATAGTGCTTGCTGAGTGAATGCGCATGCTGACGCTGACGTGTGTTTGCGCGCAAGTGTGTTCCGGCGTGTGCTCTTTCCAACCCTGGTTCTGTCCAAATGTGTCTCCCCTTTAGGACACTTCTCGATGCACTTTGATGCTTTCCACCACCAGATCAACGAACTCCCTCCAGCTCTCCCTGCGCGCTCTTTAAGAAAGGTATCCTCAGCCTAGATGTGTCCTGTTAGTCCTCGTCATGCATGTCGACACGAGCATTCCAGAATGTCTTATTTACTGTAGACCTCAGATGTCCCCCAGTCAAATCACCTTAAGCTTAACTGGTTCAGAATATTTTGTGGTGTTTGGGAGTTCTTGGTAAGATGCTAAAGTTTTGGGTTCATATTGTAATTCATGTGCATTTGTATATGTATGCATCACATACATACATATACAAGTCGGGGGAAGTCGTGGCCTAATGGTCAGAGAGTCGGATTCCCAATCGAAAGGTTGTGAGTTCGAGTCCCGGGCTGGCAGGAATTGTGGGTGGGGGGAGTGCATGTACAGTTCTCTCTCCACCCTCAATACCACGACTTAGGTGCCCTTGAGCAAGGCATCGAACCCCCAACTGCTCCCCGGGCGCCGCAGCATAAATGGCTGCCCACTGCTCCGGGTGTGTGCTCACAGTGTGTGTGTGTGTGTTCACTGCTCTGTGTGTGTGCATTTTGGATGGGTTAAATGCAGAGCACAAATTCTGAGTATGGGTTACCATACTTGGCTGAATGTCACTTCACTTCACTTCACTAGTGCAATTATTATATGTTTGTGAATGTATGTGCATGAGTTGTATTTTCTCTGTAGATCAGTTGGATGAAAATTTGTCAAATGAAATTTCAAGGATTCAGTTATACAGAAAAAACTTTTACATTTGTAAATTTAGCAGACACTTTTATACCAAATGAATAGGAAAATAGAGCGAAAGCAATTTGTCAAGAGCCAACAGTATTGATAATATACAGTGCCACATTTATTAGACCCCGAAATGGGAAGGCAAACTAAAATAAAAAGTTAAAATTGAGAAATATTTAAATGTCTTTGGAATGAAAAGTGTTATTGTTCTGTAAAATATTTAGTTATAGTTAGAAGGTAGACTTCAGCTCTAATAGTGGCTGAAAGCAGTGCTCAGTCCTGCTTCTGGAGATCTACATTTCAATCCAAATTTGATCAATATACCAGAAGCCAAACAAGGTCTGTGTTGCTTACCATGGTTACTGCTGATGTTGGCAAATGACATTATTTTGGGTAAACATATTTGCAAGTCTCTAATGTACACCAACAAATCATTTTTGAATTTATGAATAGATTTCAGTCATGAGAACTCTCCTGATAGATTTTAAAATCTTTAATATTGTAAATAGAATGTGCATAGGTTTGGTCTTGGTGGACTAGATCTGATAAGCTGCTGCTAATGCACAGCAGGTAGACTTCCTTCTGCTAAATACTCGGATCATAAAATTAAGGAAACATGCTGCTGCTGCTGCTGCTGCTGCTGCTGCTAGAGAAAGGAAGATCTAGACAGGTGGTACTGGGGAGTGGGTGGGCTAAGATGAGGACACGCATAGGTCACAGATGTAGGTCACTATCCCTGGAAGTTCATGGAAAGATCAACAAGTGTGATAAAGTAGGGTGGGAACTAAACTGTGCATAAAGAGTTCTCAAGGAGGTGGATTGAGCAACCTTGCTTCTAGGTATTTCTAATTTCAAGGCAAGTTTATTTACAGTATATAGCACATTTCATACATAATGGTAATTTAAAGTGCTTTACATAAAAGGAAGTAAAATAATCATAAAAATCATCACAACAATAAAACAATTTTAAAACTTAAACCAATTAGTTCGGATGTAGCACAGTGCTCATTCAATAAATGTACAGCTAAAGGGATGATTTTTGAGTCTAGATTTAAATGTAAATGTGCACATTAGCACATCTGAAAGCTTGTTTTGTGTGATGATTTCTGAATAATGATCTAAATGGTCTGTTAAGTTTATATTCAGTAAAGCATATATGCAGTGTGTTTAGGTCCTAGGGCATTGAGTGTTTTCTAATCAAGTAAAAGTACTGTAATATCAATCCTAAATATAACTGGAAGCCAGTGAAAGGTCCTGAGGACTGGTGTGATATGCTCAGATTTTCTGGTTCTAGTCAGAATCCTGGCAGCAGCGTTCTGGATGAGCTGCAGCTGTCTAATAATCTTCTTGGGAAGGCTGGTGTGGAGACCATTACAATAGTCCACCCTGCTGGTGATAAAGGCATGAACAAGTTTCTCCAAGTCTTGACTGGAAACAAAACATCTAATTTGTGCAATGTTTTTGAGATGACAGTATGCTGATTTTGTCACTTTGACATGACTACTGAAACTAAAGTCTGTCTCCAGAATCACACCAAGATTCCTGGCTTCATTTTTTAGTTGTTTGACCCCTAGAGTCAATGCATTCACCTTGAGAACTTCATCTTTGTTTCCAAATGCAATTACTTGAGTTTTCTCCTTGTTTAACTGAAGAAATTTCTGGCACATCCAACTGTTAATTTCATCAATGCATTGGCAGAGGGAGTCAATGGGGCTGTAGTCATTTGGCGATAACTCTAGGTAAATCTGGGTATCATCAGCATAGCTGTTGACTGGCAATTTGGTTCTTTTTCATTATTTGACTTAGTGGGAGCATATACAGGCTAAACAAGAGCGGTGCAAGTATTGAGCCTTGTGGGACTCCGCTTTAATGGACGTCCACTTAGACTTATGCTCTCCTAAGCTCACATAATAACCTCTCCCTTCTATGTATGACCAGAACTATCTGAGTACCATCCCAGAAAGCCCGACCCAGTTTTTCAGTATCCCTAGAAGTATGTTATGATGGACATTGTCTAAAGCAGCACTAAGATCTAGTAGTACCAGTACTGATATTTTGCCAGAATCAGAATTAAAGCAAATATAATTTGTTATCTTAATGAGCACTGTCTTTGTTCTGTGATGCGGTCGGAAACTAGATTGAAAATTGTCCAGGTATCCACCGGAGTTTAAGTAGTTGTTCAGCTGATAAAAACTACCATTTCAATAATATTTCCTATAAAAGGAAGATTTGATATTGGTCTATAATTCCTCAATATAAAGGTATCTCTTTTTTTTCTTTCTCTAATGTCATCCTACTGGTCATTTTAACACAGCAACAGATAAGTTGCTAATGCAATATATTGTATATAAACACCTTGTTTACCTTACCTCACCAGTCGCCCCTGCACCCTATACCTGCCTCACCCACCAGTCCACAATCGGGCCTGGATGGCAGTAACTCCACCTTGTCCGGCAGCGCCAGCAGTGGTGTCTCCTCCTTGAGCGAGAGCAACTTCGGCCAGTCCTCCTCCGAGCCTCCGGCTCGAGCCGACACCTTGGACTCGATGCCGAGCAGCCAGGCCTGGACCACAGACACGGAGGAAGCCGAGAGTCCCTACCTACCTGTACGCTACAGCGTCTCCGAGCCTGAAGTTCTGGACCCTCTCAAACCCACTCCCTGCCGTAGTCATTCAGCCCCATTGGGCGTAACCCCAGGGATGCCCACCGATGGGCACCACCATCATCACCTCCATCTCCACCATCCCCACCCACATGCAATACACATCACCCATCCGCACTATCACCACCATGAGCTTGCACCTGCTCTGCCTCTCAAACCTTACCCGAGGGAAGGGTGTATCCCTGAGGAAGACCTGAGGCCGGTTCCAAGGCCAATGCTCCACAAGATCTCCCAGCCTTTGCTCACTAACAAGGAGGAGCAGGCCAAGGTGGCCTGGGAACATGGCATCAGTGAAGAATAAATGAAGAGTAAGGTTAAGCTTTAGTTTGATAGGTGGTTGGGTTTTGGGAAAATCCAAAGAACTGTTGGGTTTGAACGTCTACTCTACTTCCCATGTATCCAGTGTAGGTATTTTGAAACCTTTTAAGAAGTGCTTGACATGTTGCTGAGTTTCTACATGCTTTGTTGTATGCTTAGTGGTTTTTGATTGGGAGTTGCCCAGGAACCTTGAGTTCAAACGGCTTGTAGAGCCCAATTTACTTCCCCTCATTAGTATCAGTTTATTGATTGGATAATATAGATATGGTCCCGAAAGGTATGAAAACAGACTTTCAGATGAAACCGAAAAGCACTTAACCTTTGAGCACCAAATACCTTCTTTTTTTTGTCCATAAAAGTTTTTTTTTTTTTTTTTTTTTTTAATATAATTATTTAAAAAAAATAATTAAGAAAGTGGTCAAAAGTGGATCTGTGGTTCCTTAAATAGAGGCTAAAATTTAAATTAAGTTCACTTTCATTTTGGTAGCCCACATAAGGGTAGATTTCAGATCCACAAAGGTAACTTAATTGACGGAATTCGAATTTCTTCTGACAAGATACTTCCCAGTCCAATGCAAAAGCCTCAGACATGGTTTTAATAACACAGCAGTTAATATAACATACTAACACTTCATTACCAACCTAAAACACTTAACAGAACGTCTGCTACTTCCTGCATGGTTGCAGGAAGCTTCTCCTCAGAGAGAATCTGCACTGATGTGACAGTAAGAGGCTTTTACAATCTTCTTAAAGCCTCATTACACCCACAATATTGCCGTGCTGCGAAAGCAAATCAACCACTCTCAACGCTACTACCCCGTTACGCTAATAACACAACAACCAAAGCACTGTTAAATCAAAGCCATTTCACAGATGTCTTCTCACAGTAAAACGGCTTTCAGTCTCAGTAGGTTCCTTTTGGGAATTGATTTCCGTTCCTCTGAGTTGACATTTTCATAAAGAAGTATATTTTTAGGTAGAGCTGTTATAAAATTCCAAGACTTTAATATAATTGTAAAGTATAAAAAAATACAAAAAGATAGTTAGAATAAATATACCTTAGATGATATCATATACTATATTGCTATGAAAGATTATATCACACATTTCTAAAGATAGAATCAAGGCAAGATTCATGAGTGTGTTTTATGTTGTGAGCTGAGTGACTTCGATAAGTCTTTATGCTGCCGATAGATACAAATTCGGTACCTGATGTTCTTTGCATATTAACTTCTGATGACTTGAACGTATGTGTTATTCAAAAAGCTAATTTTTATGTACAGTGTGCATGTTCTCTTCAATGATGGTGTTAATATTACGCTACATCACTTGAAGGGAGGGTCTGGTAGAGATATTGCTTGTACTGTATATTTACACATCCTCATCTACAGCTCCATTAACTAGCATTTCATGTCATGTGAAACTGTTAATTGTATCTGCTTTAAGGAAAACACTGCATATTGAGTCTGGAGTAAGCTTAAGTGGCAGGAAAAACTTAAATCTGCTGGCCTGTTTTCCAAAAGAAAGCTAGAAAAATGCATCCAAGAAAGCGACAAATGGTAAAATCTATATTTTCAACGTAATTTTTTCTTCTGCACTGTTAGACCTACACAAATTGATGTGGTTTAATTTGGTTTTTTATCACTTAATTACAAAAATACATTATGGGTTTGAAAAGTTATTTTTATTTATTAAAAGTTCTGGCTTACAAACACGAAAGTATATACTTTAAGGGTTAGTTCACCCAAATATTACAATTATGTCATTAATATCTCACCCTCATGTCGTTCCAAACTTGTAAGACCTCCGTTTATCTTCGGAACACAGTTTAAGATATTTTAGATTTAGTCCGAGACCTTTCTGTCCCTCCATTGAAAATGTACTGTATGTATACTGTCCATGGTATACTGGTATACTGTCCATGTCCAGAAAGGTAAGAAAAACATCAACAAAATAGTCCATGTGACATCAGAGGGTCAGTTAGAATTTGTTGAAGCATCAAAAATACATTTTGGTCCAAAAATAACAAAAATTACGACTTTATTCAGCATTGTCTTCTCTTTCGGGTCTGTTGTGAGCATGTTCACGGTGCTGTTGACGTATGGCGCTGCTGATGTGTTTTCTGGCGTGCCCAATAACAAAGATAACACATCAGCAGTGTCGTACGTCAACAGTCACAGCAGTCGCGCTCACAACAGACCCTGAAGAGAAGACAATGCTGAATATAGTCATAATTGTTTTATGTTTTTTTGGACCAAAATGTATTTTCGATGCTTCAACAAATTCTAACTGACCCTCTGATGTCACATGGACTACTCTGAAGATGTCTTTCTTACCTTTCTGGACATGGACAGTATACCGTACATACATTTTCAATGAAGGGACTGAGAGCTCTCGGACTAAATCTAAAATATCTTAAACTGTGTTCCGAAGATAAACGGAGGTCTCACGGGTTTGGAACGACATGAGGGTCATAATTTTAATATTTGGGTGAACTAACCCTTTAAGGCTGCTCGTAGTATGCAATGTACTTCAACACCAACACTTTAAGAATATCAAAGGCAAAAGGCAAGTTTAACGCAAACTCAACAGCGTTTTTGTGTGCTTTTGTGATATGAAGACTGTACTGTTCATTGCAGTATATGTACAGAGAGAAATGCATGTTATCTCAATGGCTGATAGGACTGATAGTTCATCACTAAAGGCCTTTTTATGGCCAGGGAAAGCCATGCGAATGTTTTGTAAGAGGACCTTCTTTAGATATGGGGATCTCTAATTCATTACATTACATCTGTTTTCCTTCAGTCAGACATACACTGCAAATGTATCTCCATTCTGTCTATTCATATTTATGCACTTCCTCCTGAAGTAAAATTTAGGTAACTGGTGATGGTATGTAATTGTAGATTATTATGTATTATTAATGGTTTTTGTTTACTTAATTATAGACATATAATGATGAAGTAAGAGTGTTATGTCTCCAAAGACATATAGAAATGGTTTGACTGATAAGTTATTAATAATCATTTATATTAACCATAATATCTTAAGGTTAATAAATCACTTTATACTTATACAAATATTGAATGATCAGGGAAGGAACTGGAATCTATGCAAAGATCGAGTGTTATAAGAGAGAGTGTATCTGTGATAGCCCATTCTGTGAATATTAGCACTGATTAACTAAAAAGCATTAATATTTATTGTTTTGAGCATTTCTTATTAAGGCTTTCTAGACATTTTGCATGTAAATACAGACTGACGGATACTGTGCGTCTTGTATTTATTCCCATTCTAATTTTGCTTGCATATTCAAGCAAGAAAATAAGTTTAAAACGTATTATAATCACAATTCATCAAATTAAGGTTGCTCATTTGGCACAAACAACCATGTAAAAAAACGAGTGTACATATTTTACATGTTTGATATCTCTGTGGAGGCAAACCTACAGTTTTGGATTCAGAGTTTCAGATTGAGGGTGACATTTTATTTTTTACATGATGCCCTGATCAGCATCTATTATTCAAGACCTTCTGTTCATCTAAACAGTGATTAATGTGAATTGCTAATTAAAAATTGGGTTTATTTTCCTGTATTTTGCTGAAAGGATTGATTGTCATATATTGGAAATGTCCATTTCTGGTAATCTAAGAGGATGAAATTGGTGAGCAAAGTCTCTGTACATATGAGTTAAGATACTAAACGCCCTGGTCTGCATTACAGTTCGTACCACACATTATGTTTGGCTTTATTTTGTGTATATAATCCTTCAAAAGCTTTGTATTTATATGGTCAAGAGGGACAAATCATGTATAGACTGAAATTAATTGTCTGCCTTGTACTTTCTGATGTAAATGTGTTTTTAAAATTAAACTGCGAACATGAAAAAAAAATCTTTCAATGGCCTAATCACTGCAGTTATTTTGTGTATTTTGCATTGAAATCTGAAGGGCGTTTTGTTTTACCATGCAGAACTATGAAAACCTTTGTACAAGTATTCTCAAAGTATTTTTTCTGTATATATTGTGCTAGCATGAATAAATGTGATGTGGATTTTAGATGTAAATACACATTTTTTTCCTACTCACTTAACCGCTGTGACGTGTAATTCATTAATAATGCTTAATATTAAAGATAATGTTTTATCGACTGATATCTGCCTTCCTTTCTTTCTTTGGAATAGAGTTTAAATTCTCAGTATACAATCAACATTTCTTTCTTTTGTTTTAATTCTGAATATTTACAACATTATGAAATACCCATAAAGGGCCATTTTGTTGAACCTTGTTTCTGCCACTAGAAGAAAAAAAAAAGTAATTGAATTATTGTATCACAATTGACTTTTTGCCTTTTTTCTTCACAGAAATGTAAGATAAACTTGCAACTGAAGGGAAAAGGTCATAACTGTGTGATATCTCGCAATTCTAAGTTCATATCATGCAATTATGACCTTTATTTCCTCGCAATTCTGAGTTAAGCATAAATCTTGCATTTTTTTCCTGCCATGTAATAAAAAAATTACAATATAATTCATAAAATATAAAGGTAATTATGCTGATTAGTTTTTTTTTTTTATCACATACATTCCAATTTGTTCCTCTCCAATTCCCAGTTTGTATCTCACAATTCAGACTTTCTTACATTTCTCAATTTATAGCTTGCAATTCGGAAATAATACAATAAGAAATGATGAGAGATGAACTTGTGAGAGAAAGAAAGTTGCTATTAACATTTTTTATTTGGTTGAAACAAGCTTCCATACCATTATCAAATGGTAGCTATACCGTGATCATAAAGTTTTAAAAGAAATCGCACTAAATTGAACAGAATAAAAACATTCACACAACAGCTATAACAACACAATATCAAAATAGAGTATATTATACAGTCTATACTACAATACACTACAGTTTACTGTAGTAAAAAATAAAGTAAACTACAGTATTTACTAGTTTATCAGTTCACTATTGTTAATACCACAGTATGCTGTAGCATTCATTAACAAAGTGTTGTAAATACTATAATATATACAGTTTACACTTTACTATAAAGAATGGTTCAAAAACACTAGTATTTACCATAAATTACCATAAATTTTTTTTTTTAAATTCAGGTTGTTAGTTTCCGCTAAATAGCCTAGTCTTTCTTGGTGGGAACAGACCTAAAAGTCATGAGAACTCAGTTGAATGTTTCGTTTAATATCTATTCAGTAACACTTTCCTGAATGAAGGCTAGTGTGGTTTTATTGTTTGAAGAGCTAGTAAAATGATTTTGAAGTTAAATTCAGGTGTTTGAAAACCCCTATGTTGGATGGTATTGCCTTCAGACCGCCACAGTAACGTTACTTATAATGTGTGGGAATGTCACAGCCAAAATAATCTTCTTTTGTAAGTCTTAGTAACATAAACATTAATATCTCGTTTCGTCCACTCGATTGATAGAAGAAGAAGAACTACAAATATGGCGCTGGTGCAACCAACACGTCAACAAGCCCTAAATCGTCACCAAGAGAATTCACCTCCACAACCAATCACAGGCCGCCAACTGGACTCACTCCCTGGATGAGCTCTGCACATACATTCAGAAAAGAATGCGTGTTGCGACGTCACGAGCCAGCCAATAGACGCGCGAAGAGTGGAACGGTAACCAATCAGAAGGGAGAGTGGACGGGTCCTTTCAATAGGAAGCGCTGTTGAAACGATACATTGCATGTTGTCGAGCCGGTATCTTTAATGGTATTTCAAAACCTAGTTTAGTACTTTCCCATAGTCTGTTTAAGTAGTTAAACGCGTTTGTTTGGTTTTAGGATGATATATTTGAGTGGGCTCTCTGTGGCACTGGCCCTGGCGCTGGTGCCGAGCTGCACTGAAGCTTTAAAGGATGGAGAGTGTGAAGGTGAGTTTGATTAATATGTTCATAGTATTAAAAAAAACGTGCAGGAAACACGTTTCCTGTCATGAGCGTCTCACATCTGCGCTTCTTTCATCTTTTTTAGTTTATGCTGTGTGTCTTACTTTATTATTATTATTAGGTGTGTTTCCTTTAACTACTTCAATTATTGCATCAGTAATTATTTTTTTAGGGTTTAAGGTGCTGTTAGGCTAAACGTGTTTTTGTAATAATGTACGTTTATAATATATGCAAAATTTTAAATGGAATATATTATAACGTGTTTTTTGTGTGTTTTTAAAGGCAATTGTTTATGTAATTTTGTAAATTATGTTTTCTTTTAAGTAAAAATATCATACTGTACACATCTGATTACATAATCCAGGTTATTATCAATAATAAGCGCTTCATTATATCTGGATGGGACACCTGTTCAAATAACCCTTTGGTCATAATTGCTTATTCTGTTATTTACAAAGGGGACATGAATAATTGACTATACTATGCTATCTATTTTTATAAAGTGACTACCGGTAATTTTATTTAATAGAACTTCTTTGTGTATGATTGTTGCATTGCAGTCTGTGTTGGTTTCCTGGAACGGTTTTACAAGACGCTACAAGACAACGATGTCAAGTTCAACAGTGACTCCATCGAAAATGCTCTTCTAAAATCTTGCAAAGAGGCCAAAGGAAAAGAAAACAGATTTGTAAGTGTGTGCTTAAAGATCAGTTTGCCCAAAAATGAACAATTTACTCACCCTGAGTTCATCAAAGATGTAGATGAGTTTGTTTCTCCATCAGATTTGGAGAAATTCAGCTTTTCATCACCTTGCTCAGCAATGGATCCTCAGCAGTGAATTAGTACAATCAGAAAGAGAGTCCAAACAGCTGATTAAAAACACACAATAATCCACACTACTTCAGTTTATAAGAAACGAATCCATTATTTGTAACTTCAAACCTTCACTACTGAGCAGAATACTTCTTTCAATAATAACGTTTTTTCATGTAAATAATTCAATCTCCTGTTGTCCTCTCACATCAGAACCCACCAACATATTTATTTAGAGCTGTTATGGACCGGTTTTACTTGCAAACGGTGCTTAATCTGTGCATATTTCTCGACGAAACAAGACAAGTATTTAGCCTGAAGCAACATTTTGACGTTAAAAACGTCTAAATGATGGATTTATTTCTTACAAACATGCTATTTTTCACTACACAAGAAGTTAATTGATGGACTGGAGTGGATTACTTGTGAATTATTGTGATGTTTTATCATCTGTTTGGACTCTCATTCTGACGGCACCCATTCACTGCAGAGGATCCATCGGTGAGCAAGTGATGCAATGCTACATTTCTTCAAATCTGATGAAGAAACAAACTCATCTACATCTTGGATGACTTGAGATAAAGTTCAGCAAATTTTAATTATCGGCTGAAATATTCCTTTTATCTTCCATAATTTTAGTTTGTTTATACTTCCTTTTAATGTTTTGTGTATGTGCAGTGTTACTATATAGGGGCAACAAGTGATGCAGCAACAAAAATAATCAATGAAGTTTCCAAACCGATGAGTTACCATGTGCCAGTGGAAAAAATCTGTGAAAAGCTCAAAAAGAAGGACAGTCAGATCTGTGAACTGAAACATGGTAAGTTGAAAAGTTTCCACCGACTAATTTATTGCATCTCTCTAGTGGTTGACCAATTAGTCAACGTATAACTATATCATATCAATTGTTCTGTTTGGGTGATATCTTGAGATACATCTGCTCTATTTTAAATGGAATTAAAAAAATTACATTTATTTTTTAATGTATTATTATTATTTTAAGTGGTTTAGTCTTCAAGTCAAATGTGGTGGATCAATGACAGAACTGCAAGCCATTCATATTTGTTTTCTTCTAGATAAACAAGTTGACTTGAGCTCCGTCGACCTGAAGAAGTTGAAAGTGAAAGATCTGAAGAAAATTTTGGAGGAATGGGGCGAATCCTGCAAAGGATGCGTGGAGAAATCCGACTTCATCCGCAAGATCAATGAGCTAATGCCCAAGTATGCGCCCAACGCGGCCAAGGCACGGACAGATCTGTAAACCCAAAAGGAATTATGGGAGCAAGGCAGCGGCCAAAGGCATTTAGGGTGGAAGATTTGCGCTGTGCAGCTGACTGACCACCTAACAGTGGGGTTTGCATCGTGTTGTCATTTTATCATGTTCTCCAGGGGTACACATCAAGAAACCGAATAAATGCACTTCCATGAAAATACAATCTTTAATTTATAACTTGCAATGTGTTAGTTCTGACTAATATCCCACACAACCTTTGTTTGTCTCCTGACGTTATGAGAATCATGTTTGATACACTTTGCCTTGTTTAATTTTCTTTTTTTTTCTTTTTTGAGGGTGTAGACTTTCTTAGTTGGCACATTGTATGAAATATAATGAATGAGAGTCTCATCTTCAGAATGCATGGGTTGGTTTGAGTGGACTTTGCTGTAAAATGTTTAATACAGTTACACTGTCTTTTTCATTAAAAAAGAAAATAAATTGGTCTTGTCCTTTTTTTTAATATGTATTTATTTATTTTTTGAGTTTGCATTTAACATATCTGCTTTATCTTGGTCACTTTTTGTAAGATTTTCTCATTCATTTAACCACCAAAATACCTATTTACCATGGTAATTAAACTATTTATATGGTTATGCAATAGTCTTTGCATGTATTTGTATATCTTATTACAGCTTTTGGTACATAACATTTCATGCTCAGAAATTCGATTGTCATATAAAAGTCATACTTTTCATATTATAGTTGTATCATATAATAGTGTATAGTGTGCATTTCCTGTATTCACAGAGATATTACGTTTGAAAAATGTGTTTATTATTTAACATATAATTTCAACAAAGTATTGTGCAGTAGGATAGTAGCCTAATCGATTTCAAACTAATTATTTTGAAAATAATTAATACAACTTTATTTTTATTGTCAGTACTGATGTTCCACAACTACAACGTCACGCAATATGTTCTGACGTCAGGAGAGTCTCCTCCCACTCGCGGTGCGCGCACATTCCTTTTGTCCAAGATGGCGGAATAGATGCAGCCGAGGGGACGCTAATGTTTTCCGTTTTATTTTTATCTGCGAAATTCAACATCCAGGCGAACGTTTTCCCGTGCAAAAGTTAGTTAAGACCCTCCTCACGGATGTGCAGAATCTCCCGGAGGCGTGAGATCTCACCTCGGAGCTGATTTTTATATTTTCGCGGCTGGAGCATCACTGTAAAATGAAGCGGCAGGCCGAGCGCGACGCGAGTCCGTCCAGAACGCTTGCCAAACGCGTCCGCGAGCGCGACCGAGAGCGCGAACCGAACCCGCCGCTCGCGCTGCTGCTCGCCGAGACTCGAGCGTATCACAAACGCAGCCGCAGCAGAGAGCGGGAAAAACCGCGCGTCCGTGGGGAGAGAGAGAGTCTGCATCACCGCGCGCATCATGAACTGGGTTTGCTAGGTCGAGCCCCTCTCCGAACCACCTCAGTCCTGCCTAAAGGTAAGACCCCATCCGTGGAAACGGTGGGTGCGCGACTTGAATACAAGACACTACTTATCAGCAACCTTGGATCGCAGCTTTCTGATGAACATGTAGAAGACGGACTGTTTCATGAGTTTAAAAAGTTCGGGGATGTGAGCGTCAAGCTGTCTCACACGCCTGAACTGGGTCGCATTGCCTACGTCAACTTCAGACACACGGAAAACGCGCGGGAAGCGCGTCATGCAAAAAACCCATTGGTGCTATATGATCGTCCACTCAAAGTTGAACCCATGTACATGCGACGTCGCAGCGTCACGCCTCCAGACGCGAGTTATGTGTCTCTGCACAGTGCTGCCTACACTTACAGGCAGCGGTCACTTTCACCTGGTGCTGGGAGTAGTGCCCTTAGAGATATGAGACCCAGGCATTACGTTGATAGTCTGGGACTCAGCAGGGACCGTGTTTTGGACTACTACAGTGCATTGGAGGAGAGAAGCCGTGCATATGCGTATCAGCTTCCCGAGGAGGACTTAAAACCAGAGGACGATCAGAGAGCCACAAGGAATTTGTTCATCGGCAACTTGGATCATAACATTTCTGAGGTGGAACTGCGACAAGGATTTGACAAGTATGGAATTATCGAAGAGGTGGTTATCAAGCGGCCCGCCCGTGGACAAGGAGGTGCTTATGCTTTTCTTAAATTTCAAAACTTGGATATGGCTCACCGGGCCAAAGTGGCCATGCAGGGACGTATGATTAATGGCAACCCGATTAAGATCGGATACGGGAAGGCCAATCCAACGACTCGGCTATGGGTGGGCGGACTTGGCCCAAACACCTCGCTGGCTGCTTTAGCTCGCGAGTTTGATCGCTTTGGAAGTATTCGCACCATAGACTATGTTAAAGGAGATAATTTTGCTTACATTCACTATGAGAGCCTGGATGCAGCCCAGGCTGCTTGTGCGCAAATGCGCGGCTTCCCTCTGTGTGGTCCGAATCATCGGCTGCGTGTGGATTTTGCTAAAGCTGAGGAGACGAGGGCGTACCCTCAACAATACCAGCCGCCTTTGCTCCCACCTCCACATTACGATCTTCTAGCTGATGGTTACGGACGCCACCACAGCCTGGAGCGAGAACTGAGAGCAAGGGCTCGCTCACCCTCACACCCCCTCTTCGTGGAGCGAGAAAGAGATCGCCTTTCAGACCGAGACTGGAGTCCGCCGAAAGGAATTGAGCGGCGAGCAAACCCAGAGGCATTTGGGCGGGTCAGGCAGCGCAGTCGTAGCCGCAGCAGGGAGCGCTGGGTAAAGGAACGAGAGCTAGAACGCGGGAAAAACTGGGAGGAGCGGCGCAAGCGAAGGAGCCTCAGTCCCATCGACTGTCCTGCTGAGGAGCGCGAGAGGTCAAAACTCAGAGGCGGAGCACCGTCTACTCCTGAAGACAGCCCGGATAGGGGTCGCGGCCGTCTTCCGGACTCCACCTCAGAACCTCTTGACCACACCCCTGACATCAGCAGACACACCAGTGATGAACGTCCTATTAATGATGAACCTTTGCATCCGAGGAAGGAGGAGCGTCACCGCAAAAGAGAGAGCGACCCTGACTCGCAGATGGACAGGTCCAAAACAGACTCCAATAAGCCCAGCACGCTCTCTGAATATGCTCAGACGTTGAGTCGCGTGTGGCACGGTTCTCTCGTTCTTAAAAACAGCTGCTTCCCCACAAACATGCACATGCTTGAGGGGGGCGTGAACTTTCTCCACGCCCTCATGAAAGACAACCAAGCAGGCGGTTCCAAGATCACGCAGCTTAAAATCGCTCAGCGGCTGAGGCTGGATCAGCCTAAACTGGACGAGGTGACGAGACGCATCAAGCTAGGCAGCCCGGATGGCTACGCTGTCCTCCTCGCAGTTCAGGAGCCCATGGACCGCGACGCCCCTCCTCCAGAACCGGGCCTTCAACAGCGCCTTCTCCGCAACTTGGTGACGTACCTTAGGAACAAGCAGGCTGCAGGGGTCATCGGCTTGCCCCTCGGTGGCCCCAAAGAGCGAGAAATGGGCGGCATGTTGTATGCCTTTCCTCCATGTGACTTCTCGCAGCAGTATCTCCAGACTGCTCTGAAGACTATTGGGAAACTTGAGGAGGACCACCTGGTCATCGTGGTTGTTAGAGACTCACCTTAACACTTTAATTCCAACTCTAAAATGTTCCACACAGATTTTAAGCCTTTTATGATTTTAGGACTGATGTACCTTTTTACTTTAATACTCACACACTAGATCAGCATTTCCTTAAAATGTTTTGGAAATTGAATCGCATCCCCTGAGAAGTTGTTTTATAAACTTGCAAATGAGATTTCCGCCTAGGGGTTTTAAATTTCTCTCAGCAGTGTTCAAAATTTTCAGTTTTATTCTATTTAAAAATGTTTTATATAATTGCATGCACAAGCAATTTGAAGTACCCGTTCCGGTGGTTTGCTATAATGGACGTAAAAAATACTGAAGCTCATTGTTCGAAAATCCATTCGTCATTGAACTGTCGCATTAAATACACTCTTTAAGGTCTGTTGACCGAAATTCAAGTAAAATAATTTGTTAGTGGCTTTTTACTCCATGCCACATTCAGTAACGGTTCTTCCCTTCCATATTACATTTGCTGTCCGCTTCACAAACCCTAGATGTTTTATTTTGTTTCTCGAAAATAAAACTGTGCTTGACATGGCAGTATGTTCAGTTCAGGTGAGGCGTTTGTCATAACCGACGGCATCTACCTCTTTAATCATGTAACACATCAGGTATGCGTGACAAAATTAAGTTAGTCTTTGAGGCTACTGCATTTTTATTGTATTTTGTTACAAACATGCACCTGCAGCACTAACAGAAAGGTCATGTGGTCATGTACCGATCCAGACACACTAATGTTTGTAAACGTTACGAACACTATGGTTTAAGCTTGTGTGACTGTTTGTTGGTATGCAGAAATGTATACCTAAGCCTTAGCTGTTTCAACTGCCCTCCACTGAATGATTATTTGCCAAGTCATTTAACACATTGAGCCAACACGTTTTAAACAAGTGCTACTCTAAAATGATTTGAACCTCATAATAACGTATTAAGCAGAAACGAGTGTTATTTTCATATTTTAGTTAATGATGGGGTATGAAAGTCCACCCGGCAACACTACAACCCTTTGCACTGAACGGTAATTCTTCCATTGTTTATTTTTAATCATGTTGTTGTTTTACCCTTCTTTTATCACTCCTTTTTTGTGTAATACTTTTTTCTAGAAATCTGTATACAAAACATGTATGGCGTATAAAAAAAGTAAACGTTTCATGTGCTTGTATTTAAACCGTACGTCCGTCATTATTTGCAAAACTTTATTCAGTGTTCAATGTCATGATTTTTTTTTCGCCAAGCATAAATCCTGTCTCCATAGTTACCTTTCTATCTGTGAAATTCCAGTCCTGCCTACAAAAAAAGTAGAAGGTTAAAGTGGTAACCAGGCAACCACATCCAACATAAAAAAAAGAGATGAAGATACAAGACTGTGAAGTAGCTTAGAGTAACCGCTAGGTGGCAGTGTGGTCATAGAAAAACAACCTTAACTCCACAAATGAAATCAGGGAGTTCCTGCTGTGCAAGTGGGAAGTTGCTTGAGGGAGAACAGAGTCAGTGCAGTGCATATTAAACGCTTGCTGAGACATTGTTGCTGCATTTAGCAGTCTTCATTTAGTTTCGCCCTATGCCAGTATGCAAATGAGGTAGTTTGCATGTGGTATTTATGCTTTTTAATATATAGACCTACATGACGCTGGAAGATTAACCAGCCTTATTGTTTTCAGAAGCTTGTTAATTATTTATAACGCACTGTACTTGAGACTAACACTTAATTAGCTTGTTTCTCAATGTCAGAATGAGGCCTGTCCTGACAGATCTCCCAATGCTTTCCCAACTATCTGTGCAGAAAGGTGTTAGAGTTACTTAATTGCCTAGACCGCCTGTTCTCAAGGTGACAGGTAATTCCTAGAAATTGCCCATTTATACAGGTTTTTGTGTTTGCACTTGTCAACAACTGTTGTAATCTGATCAGTCTGCTGTTGGAGAACTGTGATGTAAACTCTGAGTTAATATGTGGTGACCTGAATCAATATATATTTGACTGTTAAATGTCAAATGTCTCTTCCGGGGGTTAGCTATAATGGGCGTAAAGCATACTGGACCTCCTTTTTATAACTTAAATTTGAGTGAATTGTTCACAAATTCATTCATCATTGGACTGTTGCATTCCATACACTCATTATGGCCCGTTGACCAAAGTTCAAGTATTTCTTGGTGGCTCTTTACTCCGTAACACATTCAATAATGGTTCTTCCCTCCCATATTACATCTGCTGTCCGTTTCACAAACCCCAGATGTTTTATTTTGTCTTTCAGAAATAAAACACATGTATTTGAAATTCATTGTTTGAAGTTATCAAATATTATTTAATGGTAAACAGGCCAGTAAAGTAATGTACATTTAAATATGATATAAAAATCTAATTATAATTTTACAACCAACTAATGTACCCAAGTATAAATACATATATAAGTCCAAAATATAAAAACCTATGGCTTTCATTGTCATATTACTGGTTTAAGGTGAATTAGGAGTGTTAATTAGAGCTTAAAAAGTGGTAATGTTTTTAAGGATAACTTCTGAATTTCTTATTTCATCCAAATTAAATACATAAGATGTCTTTAAACCTTTTTTAAAGCTCTTTATTTTTTAAGGTGCTTAAGTTCGACTTAATTTTCAACTCTTAACTATTTGTCCCGGATGGAATTTTTTGTTGTTGTTGTTTGTTTTATTTCATTGACGTTGATGGATCCTTTGAAGCAGCACTTGAAAGGATTTCTAAGACAAGCGTCTTTGCATGGTGTGCTGAGCCAGCAGCTCGCCTGACCTGTATATGTCTGATCGCTTTAGTTTGCGCTATTGCACTCGAATACATTACCGTCTCCAATTCACCTCAACACAGTAATATGGTATCAAATGTTGATTTTCCTGACTAAAGACATCACATCTAGTTCTTTCAGGTACGGCATGGATCAAACCATTCGAATCGACAAAATGACTCCGCTTTTTAAATATTCACATAAAAAATTTACCACACAAGGTTATGCATTCACAAGCGCAAGCACGTGATTCTCACTGCAGATCAGAGTTGTCGACTAATGTCTTCACCTGATTCGTTTTTGCCCTTTTGACATTTCAAATTTGGAGTTTGCTCCCATGGGTTCAGACATGGATCAGGTTTTTTTCAGGGTTTTGGCCGTTTTCTGCTAGCAGCGATCCATCGACCCAGAGTACTTCACTGTAAGCCAGCCTAGCACAGGAAATGGAAGACACAAGTAATGAAATAAGAGGGTCCAATGAAATCCATTAAAGTGAGGAAAAGCAATGAAACATGGCCCCACAAGCCTCTCTGCTGGAGACCAGATCGTCTTTATGGACCCTTGGTAAGAACTCACATGAACAAGACCCTACTAGAGTTCAGCCATTAGTGACACATGTTGCCTTCAATCCATTAGTCCAGCTTATTACAATTGTGCATGTCTTTTTGTACATTTATGGATGTATGGCTCACGCTGTTGTTTATTACCTTTCCAAATGCGATCCAAAACATGTCCTCTAGACCCTCGGATCCATACATGTGCACCAGTGGAGACCTAGTAAAGCTGGCAGGATATGATGCGACCACAACATCACCAAGGACCACAAAGGCCCGGCGGATGATGTCAGCTGAGCCTCTTTGAATCCCAGGCTTTGCGTTCTGTCAAGCGGGGCAGGTGGCCGTGTGGTTTTTGGCGTCACATGTTTTTGTGACATACCTGACGCTTTAGGCATTGTTTCACCACTACAAAGAAAGCTGCTCACTGCTTTTGGGAGCTTAACCCTGTATCACAAATTTGACTCGGTTAAGGCAGAGAAGGAATCTCCCAGAAACAATTGTTGACTGTTTTATCCCGATGAGATTGCGGGTGTATTTTTAAACCATGAAGCAGGCACAATGCTCCCCAGTAGAAACGTGACTAAATAGTGTTCAGTTTATTACTCACTGTAATAATATACATACTGTACTACTGTTCAAAAGTTTGGGTCACTAAGTTTTTGAAATAAGCAGGCCATCTTATTTTCAGCAAGGCTGCAGTTATTGGATTAAAAATACAGTAGAAATTGTGAAATATTACAAATTAAAAGGACTGTTTTTTTATGTGAATATATTTTAAAATGTAATCTGTGTGTGTGTGTGTGTGTGTGTGCACTATAAAGATAATTTTAAATATAACAAAATATAATAGTTAAAGGTACAATATGTTTATTTTATAAGAATTTATTCTTTGAATGACAAAATGGATTTGGTTTTGTGGTATTCACTCAAATGCAGTTTTTTTTTTCTTTTATAAATACACACAATTTAAAATTAGATATTAAAATTTTATAACAGCAGTCTAACACTTTTGTTTTTTTGGTCGCCTTAGGGGAAGTGCGTGTATCCCATCTCTAATTAGAAATAAATGTTAATAAAGAGCATGGTTTACAGCAGGGAGAACGTCAGAGGGGAGCTGTTTGAGCTTATGATACAGCAGTTTCCATTAACAAGTGGAGGCAGTCTATAAAGCAGTTATTAACTGCAGTTATGTGATGACGAATCAATGAACTCAGTGCTTGCAATAGCTTTTTTAGCACCCTATGTGCTAAAACTGTACATGGATCTAGTATACATAAAAACATTTGATAATTCAAAAATAAGCTACCAGTCAAAACCAAAGTTCGGAATAATTAGGATTTGTATCTTTTGAAAGAAGTCTCTTCTGCTCACCAAGGTTTCAATTATTTTGTTCAAATAAAATAAATTCTATGTATTGTTTCTATTTGAATGTATTTTAAAATATAATGTATTTCTGTAATACAAAGCTGAATTTTCAGCATCATTACTCCAGTGTCACATGATCCTTCAGAAATCACTCTAATATGCTTATTTAGTGTTCAAGAAACAGTTTTGATTATGTATGTTCAAAACTGTTTTTGCTCCTTAGTATTTTTGTCAAATCTGATACATTACCAGTGAAAAATAGTAAGATTCATAAATAAAGATTTGATTAATTAAAGACGCATTAAATTGATCAAAATCGAAGACATTTATGTTACATAAGTCCTGTTTCAAATAAGAACTTTCTATTAATCAGAGTCCTGTTTAAAAAAATAAATAAATAAATAAATGATCGCAGTAAATCAGCATATTAGAGTGATTTCTGAAGGATCACATGACACTGAAGACTGGATTAATCATAGGCGTCGATTTCGGGGGGGACGGGGGGGACGTGTCCCCCCCAGATTTCGTCATGAGTCATTTTGTACCCACCACTTTTTTTTTTTTTTAAACCTCGAGTTCTGCTGCTGCGCTGGCTACACGCTTTTCTGTTCATTAAAACTGCAACAACTGTAACATTGGGATACGTTCTAGGTTGGGGGAGGGGGAGTCATCGTGTCACTGTTATTATTTTCTCTATATGCCGGTTTCAACGGCAACAACATAAACAAACGTTACAGCGCATGCGCGCTTTTGCGGACCTAACTTAACTTCCGGTAGACTTCCAAATAGAATCAATAACATCAGCCAAGTCCCTCTAGAGTAGATATTTTTTGATAACAAACGAAATATGTTTGCTGCATGGATCAGGCGGACTTAATGAGAATGCAAATCCATTCTTTGCCAATAGGAGATGTTTTAAAGCATAGACATAAAGCGCGAGAAATGGAGGTTTCCCCAGTAACAGCTGTAAACAAAGTACGCTCACACACGCTGCTTTATCAGGCATATAACATGCAAGTCTTCCTTCAGAAATACAGCGATATAAAAAACACCTGTGCCTCGTTTTGATATTTAAACATATAAATGTAAGGGATTATTATTATTAAACGTGCAGTACATAACGTTACTCATGTTTATTCAGCGAAGCCTTTTTGAAAATCGATCAGTTTTAAAATTGTGGTGAGTTTCCAAAAATAAATAAATGTATGGGAAACACATCCTGCAGCACAACCACCTGAGCCCTCAGTCTACTCATCGCCTTGACTTTAACCGCGTTTGTAGAAGGCACCGCAGCCAGACCGATATACACAACACAGACCGGAAGTTAACTTAGGTCCAGGCGCGTGCGCCCGATGAAACCGTCTATATGACTATCGCGCTTCTTTTTTTTAAAGAATGTTTTTCAAATGAGTTGACAGTTTGGAATGGACAGTGAACGAGCGGGAACGAGGCTACCTAGTCTTTGCTGGGATTGGCCAGAATTTCTGGCGAATGTATCATAGACGAGCAAGTCATTTAGCCTTCATACAATATCACAAGGTTGCATCCTAGTGCCATGGACTATAACATATCAAAGTGATAACCTGTAGAACAAATGGATGTTGTTGTACACACAGCATGGGTCTGCAGACCATTGACACAAAGGTAAGACGCGATAACTTATGTTTATTAAGATTTGCTGGTATTATGGCTAGGTCTTGTGCATTTGCACACAAGGGATCGGCTGTTTTAATTCTTCTCTTGCAATTAATGTTACGTTAGACTTCCTTAGCCACCAACTTAATTAGCTAGTTACGGTTTGCGTTCATACAGCAAATATTGGGGGATATGATTGTTGAGTAGTCAGTATCTTGTTTAATTATTGCTTGAATCTATTGCTGAATTCTGGAATAGTTGTGATGATGATGACGATGATGATGAGGAATGGATCAAGTTTTAGTCAAAATGCCTGATGTAGATTGGATGGATGCATGTTGTTGTGAATTGAGAGCAGTCAGATCATGGTGTGATTGTCAATAGTGTTCATGTGCTACACGTATTTTTGCTTTTTCAATCTTGATAAAATTTGTAGTGCTTAAGTTGTGTTGTGTGTAGATATGGTAAATTGTACTGGGAATTAAATCAAATTATTACATGGCTTGGTTGAATTCCACTGTAGAATGAAGTCTGTTATTTCTTGATAATAACACCGTTGCCATGAAAAACAGAGCGTTGCTATGGACGCGGCAGGATTCTAATTGTAGAGACGGAACTATTTTCTTTAGCGGAAGCAATACAATCGTGTTTAAATCAATACACTCTTTTTAAAATCAATATTTTGTGTCAAATTATTGATTTATTTGGTGGGTAGCCATGTAATAAGCGGGATAATGTAGAGCGAGGCTTTTGGGTTAGATTTTTTTCCCCGTTTTCAGTGGTTATAACAAAGCAACATGAAAGAGAAATTTGGTAATCATTGTTTAGGTACATTAAACCACGTCATGGCCATGTCATATTGTCAACATGGTACTTATATGATGATATGAAGCAGATTAGTGGGTCATATATCATATGTCTAATGCTTTGTACGGCTTTCTTCTTCATAAAACGAGTCGGAAATCATCACATTTTTGTATACATTTTTATTTATTTACATTAATAAGATACAGGACGTCTTTCAAAACATGACCTGCGCGAAAGAGAAAAAAAAAATGCATCATTGTACCCACCACTTCTAAAAAAGCACTTCTGAATGCGTCTCTGTCCCAACCACATTTCAAACCAAACTGACGCCCATGGGATTAATGATGCTGAAAATTCAGCTTTGCTTCATAGGAATACATTTTATGTTTGAACATATTACAATAGAAAACTGTTAAGTTAAATTGTAATAATATATTTCACAATATTTCTGTTTATATTGTTATTAGAATAATATATGATGTAATATATGCTGTATTTTAAATGCTGTAGGTGAACACGAGATACTTTTTCCACAAACATAAAAAAACTCAACTATTCCAAATTACTGTGCAAAGTAATATATAGTTTCAATCATGATACCTAACACTGTTCCTATATATATATAGGTTGCTCTCTGCTGTTTTCGCCTCCAGATGAGCGGCTCCAGGCTAACAGATGGCGACTAGGGTCCAGCTGCTTCACCTCCTCCTGTTTCAGCCCGATTGATCCCGTTTTCTGCTTGTCCTCCTGAACCATCAGGGCATGCATGGCCCTCTGGGACGCCCAGAGAGGAAACTTCAGAGGCTTTTGATACAAGGTGAAGAGTCTGATGCTATTGGATTGAGGATCACTATAAAGAAATGTCATTCAACCCCCGAAAGGAAGCTTCAGTCCTTAGAAAGGTTGTGTTGATAAGCAGGTCATTCAGTGGGGCTTATATTCAGGTTTGTTTTGCATATAGTGAATGGAAAGGCAGTTTGTACATGATGTGTGTGTGAATGGCTTGATAAATGGGCTGTGTGCTCAACGGACCGTCGTGAATGAGAGCGAGGGACCGACTCCTCTCACGAGATGAATGTTTAATCACTTAACACTAGACCTCTGGCATTAGATTGTCTGTGCTGAAAACCCTCTTTGTGGCTGATTGTAGGATTGCTGTGTAAGTTTCAGATCTGCCAGTGTGACCCACGCTTCTTTTGTGACGCCGCGTCCATCCATGTAAGTTAGCAGGGGGAAAAATCAGTTATAACTGCATTCACTTGAACATGTCTAGTATTTCCTGTTGAAACAGGAAGTAGGGGGTGAATATAGTTGAAGGTCTCCAGTGAAGTCTTTATTTCATACCACAGCTGTGAATTGTCATTAACTGCTTGATGTTGCAGTAGGTGGTTTTAAAAATGTAAGAATTAATAACTGAAAAACCTGTCATGGACTATGTTGACCTTTATTTGAAGAATACTCAGCTAATTTATTATATTCTTAGAATATGCATATTATTATTATTATTACTATATATGACATGCTGCTGATTATCTCAGAAAATACTTAATTGTATTATGTTTTTCAGCAGTGATATGTTAGTATTATTGAGATACTGTTAAAGTTTTATTAATGATTAATTATATATATATATATATATATATATATATATATATGTATATATGAGATGATGTGATGACTATCTGAGAATATTTTTTTTGTTTTTAAATATATATTTTATTTCATTAAATTTGTAAAAAAATTTTTTAAAAATTTTTAAAAAAACATTTTAATGTTTTTAGTTTTAGTTAAAACCGTTTGTAAAAACATCTAAATAAAAATCACATTTACATTACTGCACTTATATATATACATTTAAAAAAGTTTACATATATAAATACAATTTCCAGTAATTATTTCCTTGTATTGTGTGTTCAATGTATTATTGAAGAAGAAAAACTCAACTAAATTAAATTAAATCACAAAACAGGGTGGAGACTTGGTTCTGTCAATCGGCTGTTGATTTAATTTCGAAATGTGGGAATTTTGAATATGAATTTTGGATTGAACATCCAAAGGTAAAATAATAATAATTAAACAATTGTGAAAAGTGAAAAAAAAATTACATACATGGATTATTAATTTGCAGTAAGACCTAGAATATGCATTTACAAAATAGATAGTCATTTCTTTTCATGTATATATCTATTGTATGTACGTATTTTCCATCCCAACTTTGAAGTTGCATAAAATACTCTGTTTTGCCTAAAGGGTCATATCAAAGATAGCTTATTTACAGCAGCTTAAATCTAAACAATCTTTAACGAGAAAGTAGCTTTGGTGTTTATGAAATGTTTACCTCTCAAACATATTAAGAATTATTGCAAACACTGAAAATGAAAACGCTCTCCAAACATATTAAATAATTGGTTTGCCATATGAATCTGAAAATTGAACTGTGTGCTCTGCGTACCTGTTTGAATCACATTAGCGCGCTGCAAAAATACACTCAACTCATTAACAGGACACCAGAAAATAAATTAATAATCCACATTCATTGCCTTTGATCTTCTCTTTTGATCTTGAAGAAATTTAGGCCATTATACAAGCCTTTCAAATTTTGCATTCAACCTCAAACCAGACCTCATACTCGTGGTGAATGACTTGTTACTATGTATCCCATGATGCCTCTTGCCCCGGCCTTGGACAAATGAATGGCAGCGTGTGCATAGTGTTGAAGGCAAAAGGTCACTCTAATGTGACGGACGTCAAGAAAATTACAATCACAGAACCCAAAGTGGCCCTAAATAATTTTGAATAGCTTTAGGCTAAAAATACTCTCTAGTTTCTGTTTAATGGAGGGAGATGAATTTCACTCTCCTCTAAATTCAATTCCAATTTGATGTTTTTTACCCCAAGTACATGGCACAGAGCATGTGCTTTTATTCACATGCCGAGTCCACTGGTGTTCAGCTCCCACCACAGCCAAAATGGCCATCACCGTATAATTACCGGCTTCCGTTTCCAATTTCGTTTTCTCCAGATTGTCTTTAATTGTTGGTGAATTGCAATTATTATTCCACTTACTGGGTGTAGGAGGTTATCGTTGCATAATTACTCTTGTAAAGTATCCGTCTCAGGCCATGGACAGTCGACATCAATGGAGGACACCAAACTTGGGTTTTGTTTTTTGCGCAAGATGTCACGGATTGTCGTGTGTGGGCATCGGCAAGATCCTTTGTGAGGGATGTAGACTGTGTTTAGGCTTTCATTACACACGCCCCCACCCATTCGGGACAGAAAACCCCGCCTGTAAGAATTTGTTTGTGTTTGAGCAGCTGCTGCGAGGTGTAAGCTTTATTCATAGACTACTTTCATCTCTGGCGTCGTTGCATTTGGTGGCGTGATGGCAATCCGCCCACTCTCAGCCCAGGTTAGTAAGATAGAAAGGGCGGCTGATGTGTCAGCATGTTATTATAGCAGAGTTTGTTTATTATACACATGAATTTTGGCTATCGCTATTGGGATTCAGCCGTACTAGTCTCAAGGGGCTTTTCCTCAGAAATGAAAATACACCGTCTGCACTGAGTGACACAACGGAGACTTGTTCAAACAAAAGTGGGATGTCTTATTTTGGCTGCTTATTTTAACGACCCATTGCGCGATGGCTTTTTAATTAGCTTTTGAGAGGATGCTAACCTTGTAAAACGTTACGTCGATGTTGACAGAACAGGCAAATCTTCTAATGACTGTGTGTTGGCATTAAGACTGCATAATGAATCCAGAGAAAAGCTGATTTGAATATTCGATTTTTAACGTAAGCATATTAACCTTTCATGGCGGATGTAGCGTGAGATTAGTGATGGGATATGAGTCTGGTAAAGCAGTTAGTGTAATTTCAATGGCTATTACAAAGAGAGTTCTTTGTTCTGTTGAACACTGAAAATACATTTTGAAGAATGTTGGAAACCAGAAATCTGCTGTAAGCCATCGACTGTGGAAGTCAAAGGCTACCAGAAACTGTTTGGTTACCAGCATTCTTCAAAATGTATGGTGTTTAAGAACAACATTAGGCTGTGTAAATAGTGACAAAATCGTTGTTTTTGGGTGAACTGTCCCTTTAAACAAGCCAAAAATGTTTACTTTCTTCAAAAACAGAAGTTGCATCAAAAGATTTCAGTAGTGACCGTACAATTTCATGACACATTTCAGATGTAATCGAGTCAATCTTGAACTACTATTTATTATATATATATATATATATATATATATATATATATATATATATATATAGTATGCACGTTGCTATGTAACAGAAGTGACAATGTGACGTTAACATATTGCAATGTATGTTTAATAATTTGTCAGAAAGGGGAAAATGCAATCTGAATAGGATGTAAATGTAAGCTTGCAGTCAATTTTATTAAAAGGGCAGAGTTTAAATGGACGAAGTGATTGGAGAAGTCCAACATATGTCACCAGAGAGACGTCTGTCGTTTCACTGGAAGATCAAGTTATGACATTTTGATTAAAAATTACTAATTCGTAAAAGCATCTGTAAGGTCCATCTTGAAAATAGACAAGATGAATTTCTATTTCATGTTGACATTGAACTTATATAGGCTAGTTTTATACTTGTAAGCAATAAGTAATAAGCAATAAGTTTCATATATCTGTGTATAAAGTCTGATTCAATTATGTCACAGTATTTTTTGCTCTGATTCAAAATTTGGCACGCTTCAACTCACAAATTTGATTTTGAAGAAAGTTACTGTAAAGAAAATGAATATTGCTTGTCTTATATTACTGTTGCTGTCATTTTATGCAAGCAACAACACACTGGAGGCCATAAAGCACACTGATTTTACCTTAGTTAAGGGGCTTTGTGTCATGCCTAACCTTATCTACACCCCTTACCCATGATAAAATCGCTGCAATATAATGGCCTTGAGTGGATTATTGCTTTAATAAAACACACATTGTACCTTAGGGCTTAGTTTTAATTGCTTGTTTATTTGAGGTGTTAAAAGTTCAAACACTTTTCAGGTCTAAACTTCCTATAGACCCTTTGCAAACACGTGACCACGACCACGTGACGACGCCATGCTGGACGGCAAAATCACTGGACGCGCAGGCTGAGCAGTAGTAGACGAGCGGGAAATTTGAATAGTTTTAAACAGATTAAAATAGATAACGTTAACATTACCACTAAACTTCATGGCTTCTTCTATTGAAGAAGTTGTAGTGCCGTTATCGGTCGAGGTAGGGCATCTGGTAGGTGCTCACAAAGAGCGATATTTGGAGAAGTTGGAGATAGCAGGTTTGGATACAGACCCTTACCTTCTTCATCCCTCGGTTTTCACGGACCTCGTTAAATCGCCGAGTCTGCCTGACTTCGGCCCACACGATTTGTACCACTATGTGGTAAACGGGGTATCCCCATACACTGGTGCTGATCTCAAAGCTTTTAAAAGTCTGGATGCTTACCAGTTCTTCGTAGCTGGCTGGGTTACAGCTACGCGATGCTACGCTAACGGCGGGGGGAGGTACCTCATAATGGCAAAGGTAAGACATCGATCTATGGTTTATTTTGTATTATTACATGGCTTAGTTGAATTCTAATGTAGAATGCAGTCTGTTATTTCTTGATAAATATTTATATAACACGTAGCCTATGATTTTAGAGTACATGGTCGGCCGTGGCTTTTTAATGGATGCCTGGACGCATCCCAGCTCTGGGAAGTGCAGTCATTAATTATCGATCACACGTTAATCCATGCAGACAGTAAATCACGGTGTGTCTGTGATCCGTAGTAACCACATATAATTGTAACATCTAGACATCTTCTTATCTGTGATTATATTCGCAGTAGCCTATGTTAAGATTCTACCAGTTAATCACAGCAAAGTATTCACAATGTGCATTTATTGTGTTACTGCAGCATTAAACAATAACATCACAATAACATTCATGTAAAAATAATGTATCTATGCCACTTTCTGTATTTGTAGGTGCATCATAGCCAGTAAACCACGGAGTGTCTGTGATCAGTAGCCACACATAATTTTTACATCTAGCCATCATCTCATCTGTGATTATATTCGCTGTAGCCTATGTTAAGATTTGACTATCACAGTGATTAAGATGTATTCACAAGGGGCATTTATGGTGTCACTGCAGCAGTAAATAATAACATCACAATAACATTCATGTAAGAATAATGTATTTATGCCACTTTCTGTAATTGTAGGTGCATCACAGTCAGTCACTGTCTGAAACCCAACTACAACCATGGGTATCTTTGAAGAAGGATGGGACAGTCTTGTGCGGCCACTGTACATGTAAAGCGGGCCTGGGAGAGGTGTGCTCCCACGTGACAGCTCTGCTATACGCAATAGACTCTGCTGTTAAACATCTGGAAGACAAAAGCTGCACTGATGGGCCCAGACAGTGGGGACTTCCTCCTTTGAAAGCGGGCAAGGCTTTGTACGAAGAGGGATCAGGAATTGATTTCTCACATCCTGCCAAAAAGCGTTGTGGTGTAAACAACCAAAGCCATTCAGGTTGTCCATCTGTGAAAAAAGTGGGTGTGTCTGCAGCAGCTATAGAACAATTCTACAAGGCTCTGGATAATGCAACTCCAAACCCTTCAGAGAAGAGTGGTATCCTACGCATATTGCCACACTACTGTAAACAGTTTCAACCAAAAGTGGTGTCTCTGGGTCTACCACAGCCCCTGACTGAGTTATACAGTGCTCAGAACCGGAAGCTGTCTGCCTCGGACCTTGAGAAAAAATGTGATGCGGTATTCAATGATATGGAAGTCACACCAGAGCAGGTATAGTCATCCCTCTTAATCTCATATGACTAAAATGTGCTTTAAGGTGTCATGTCATTAATTTCATCTTCTATAATTTACAATGTTGTAGGCAGTAAAAGTTGAGGAAGAGACACGACAACAGGGAAAGTCAAGGCTATGGTTTGACATGAGGGCTGGTAGGGTGACAGCATCTAGGTTCAAGTCAGCTGCAAGGACAGACCCTACAAATCCTTCCAAATCCCTAATTAGGCAGATCTGTTACCCTGACCTATGCAGATTTTCAACAGTTGCAACCAGGCATGTGTGACATAATGACATAAACATACAGTTACTGTTTTTAATTTCACCATAGTGTAAGTGAGTAAAGAAATTAGATGTTCTTTGAACTTATGTTTCAACTATGGAAATGTATGCAATACATGTTGTGTTCTAATGTAGAGGGCCCCTGCTCACAAAAACATCAAAGAAACAAAAACAAGACAAAGAAATGCATTTATCATTGGAATATTTATTATAGTCAGTATTACAAATTATCAACATTAAATTACAAACATGATGACAGATTACATCCCTCAATCTCTTTGAGTGCCCTTATCTATTTTTAATCCCAGGTGTATGGTGTAGGTCCTTTGCCTATTTATTCCTAATGTTCCTTTTAAATGGTTCCTGTTATATTTAATTTACACCTTTTTAAACTACTCTGTGATATCTGTGATAGAATATGATACAAGAGAATATTATGTGCTATTAAGATTAGGCCAATTTTGGGTACTGACATCTATAGTACTTATAGTTCTTAGGGAAATGAGAGAACAAATCCAATGAAAAGGACACTCAAAGAGCTACGATGACTTAAAGGAATAGTTCACTTTAAAATGAAAATTCTGTCATCATATACTCACTCTCATGTTGTTTCAAACCTGCATGAATTTCTTTCTTCTGCTGAACAGAAAGGAAGATATTTAGAAGATTATCAGTAACCAGACAGTTTTTGGATCCCATTGACTTCCATAGTATATTTTTTTCTACTATGGAAGTCAATGGGACCCAGAAACTGTCTGGTTACTGACATTCTTCTAAATATCTTCCTTTCTGTTCAGCAGAAGAAAGAAATTCATACAGGTTTGAAACAATATGAGGGTGAGTATATGAAAATTATCATTTTAAAGTGAACTATTCCTTTAATAACATTATTTTTCTCATTTTCAGATGGGGATGTGAACATGAACAAAAAGCCAGAGAGACATATGAGGCTTACGCTGCACAACATCATCAGGACCTAAGTGTTCGTGATGCCGGTCTCCATATTGATACCTCCCGTCCCTACCTTGGAGCATCTCCAGATGCCTTGCTGTCCTGCTCCTGCTGTGGCGATGGTATTTTGGAAATCAAATGCCCACACTGTGCCAAAGACACCGGAGTCCTCAGTGCCACTGAAAAGAAACATTTCTGCATTGAGAACACAGATGGTACACATGCACTTAACAGAGATCATCAATACCACTACCAGGTGCAAGCCCAGTTGTTTGTGACGAAGCGGAAGTTTTGTGACTTCATGGTGTGGTCTACATCCGATTTTTTTATACAGAGAATTTTGCCTGATGCTGACTTTTTTACAGAAGCAGTGCAGAATGTTGAGGCCTTCTATAGGTCAGCCATTTTATCTGAGTTATTGGCCAAGACATATACATGCCCAGATAGACTGCTGTCAGACAAAACACAGTCCACAGACTCATGAAGTGAATTACTAGAATTGTTGGGTCTTTGTAAATTATAGTGTGGTCTAGACCTACTCCATTTGTAATGTTTTTCTTTTAATTTCTTATGATGTGATACTATAAATAAAATGTAATTGAATTATTAGTAAGATTTGCCAGTGTGTAATTCTACATACATTTAATATCCTTTTATAAAGTACAACAGCATAGTCAAAAGTTTGAGGGCTGGTTTATTTTACAAAAACATCTTTCAACACGTTTATAAAAGCCAACCTAAATTACATTAATAATGACATTAAGCTAACGTTAGCTACCATTGTGAATGGGTAGCAGTAACGTTAACGTTAGACTGCACATGCACAGCCCTATCACACTAGCTGGCACTTGCTCATTACATAGCTAACTTAGGTTACTCATGTTACAAATGACAATTTGACTGGGTCTCCATCTGGACAAGGATGGCGATATGGTATTACACAAATTAAGTAAACGTAACTGGGAAATACATGAACCTTACCTTGTAAAAAATGCTCGCTGCAAATCCTGGAGTACTTGGAGGGCTGCCAGTCCTTTCGGCTGATAGCAGCAACCCATCGCTGCCTTCTCTCCCCATCAAATGGTATTCGATAAAAAGATATATTGGCTTTACCCTGTCTATTAGCACAGCCCACGGCACAACACGAAATAACCATTTTACAACTAGAACTAACTCAAACACGAACTCATTTGGCTTGCCGTCCGTCTACAGAATAGCTCTTCCGCCGTCCGTCATGGCGTTCAGAATTCGCGCGAGTAGAGCGTGACGTCACGTGCAAAGGGTCTATTTAAAAAAAACGCCACCACATTCACACTCAGCTATTAATGTTAATGTTGCTTAATTTCGCACAGCTGCGAAAGAACAAAAGAGATTGGATTACGTTAATACAGTATTGTTTTTATTCATTTGTATGGCATTGATGAATAAAACTAAAACAAGAGTTGCATTTATGCCAAGGCTGACAAACAAAACCTCATGTGAATCCAAAAACCAGACCTCCAAAAATTCAATCTTTTGAACAGTTTTCGAACTATGTCCGGCTATCTTGGAATTATCGCGGTGAAGTGTGACAGTGTTTATCATAGCCACACTGTGTTGTATAGTGTGTGAAACTGTGGTTATCTGTTAGGCTTTGGAATGGGAAATATGGATATAATATAACATTTATATTTATGTATATATATTTTACATGGCATGGTTCATACATTTGAGAGCATCATTGTCCTTGTCTTGTGTTCCGCCTTTGCTGATAGCCCTTTCCCAATGGTGGTTTATTTAGGGCCATCTATGAAGCATGACATAGGATACCTCGCTGAACCGCCCCCGAGATGTTTTGCATAGACGCCAAGTTAAATTCATGCAAATGAGTATGAGAAAGAGGTTTGAGAAGATCTAAACAAAAAAAAAATTATGATAAAAAAAAAATGACAAACACGAGTCAAGGTTACACTACATCTACCAAGTGAATGAATCATGTGAGTGGTCACATTAAGTTTTTAGGACTCTAGGTTTAGAAAAATAAGTGTGATTATTTCTATATTAATTTTTTTTTAAAGAAAAAAAATAAACAAAAAGTCAGTCCATGTAATATACTCTGTGATCGAGCATAATGATTACTGTAGCTACACTTGAAGCATGTTTGTGTGTAGCTCTGCTATATGTGTATATTCTAGTATTTCCAAACCAATATTGCTCTTCTGCAACACTGCCTAGTTTTAACGCCATCGACAGAGACCTATGCGTTAGCTATCTTTGCTAGTGTGAGGGGCCAAGTCAACATGCAGCATTAGTTTCCAACAAGGGCAGTTACCATGCATAGTAGTCATTTTATGCCATTAGAAACGGTGAAAGACACCCCCAGAAATGATATTGTCCATACACTACCATGGCTAGCCAAAAATGTGAAATTAATTTGCTAGCTGTTTCGTATTTAATCAAATTTTCGTATTTTATATTTAATCACACCAGAATTCACCATGGCACCCTACACGTCCCATAGAAAGTGAAGAAACTCAGTACTTAAACAACTATCTTGTTCGTGGTTACTTAGACGTATGTCTTTTTCAGGACGTATGTAACCATGATCGAATGGAAGAATTAAAATTTTTTTTTTAACCTGCAGCCATTACAGAAAACAAACATTGACTGTAAAAGAAACACTCTGCACAATAAATAAAATAAATAACATTTCAAAACGAATGTGAACAAAATGTAAAAATGTAACACAAAAGTAAGGTTTAGATCTGTTGTCATTATTAAAAACATTTCCTTTTTTCATATTTTGTTTTAATACATCATTTAAAGATTTCTAAAAAAAAAAAAGAAAATCAGGAAGTTGTATACAGAAGCATTCACAGACATCATTGTATAAAAGCTGATACATAAGAGATTAGCATCAGTCAACAGTGTTCTACGTTATAAACTCTTTGCGGGAATATTTTGTTATTATCAATAAATAAGACCAGACAATAAACGTGTGTAAAGATTTCGGGGAAAAAAGGAGATTAGGTATAGTCTATGGCTTTAGCGGCTACCTCAGCCCCCCAAAAAAGTCATAATTAAAACTTATGCCATTATTTTCCTACAGTTTTTTTTCAGGACAAGCTACTAAACCAAAAAGAAAATAAGTTGGTACTGTCTGTTTCTACACCGCTACATCTGGCTAGAAAAAAAGAACCCTCAAAGAATTCCTCTCTTGGAAACAAAGGAGGTACTTGGTAGTTCCTCTTCAGTAGGGCGCAAACTTCTGTCGCTCTGGTTTCTTGATGCCGTTGGCAGAGGAGATCTTGGCGGTGTAGGAGGCCAAGGTGCCATGGGCGGGGGCAGCGGCGGCGGCAGCAGGGGCCGAGAGAGTCAGGAAGGGGACGGATTTGATTCCCAGGAGGCTGGAGAGGGGGAGGGTATAGGGGGCGCCCAAGATTTGAGCGTGGGGCAGGCCGCCCATCGCTGCCAGGGCTGCGGCAGAGGACGATGCATGGGGAGCAGTCTGGGTGAAGCTCATGTTGAGGTCTACAGGGGTCGACATGGAGGAGGACTGGGCAGTGGATTTGGCGGTCTCTAAACTGTACGAGGGAGGGAAGGAAGGAGGTGGAGGAGAGGAGGGTGGAGGGACAAGGGAGGGGAGCCGGATGGAGAAGGGTTAGAAGGTTAAATAAAAGACATGTTAAACAAAAATTGAGAGAAATAAAAAAATAGAATCAAAAAACAGAAACAAAAAATCATAAGAGAGGTGTGTTTTGCTGGTGGTTGCAACAGATTATTTGAGGGGGGACCTTGGCACTCATGGGAAAGGAGCTGTTTAATTCAGGGTGATGGCTTGGGTAGGGGCTTTGGGAAAAGAAACAAAATGATTTCAATTTCAGTAGCATTTCCTTAATCTTTTATCAATTCGTCAAAAAGATGCATTTGTACTGGGTACCATGTTGACGAATGCATGTAATCAAATGCGCTCTGCTATTAACGTACATATCGAGGGCATATAACTGATTTCTCAGGACATTATCAAGTATGGGGTGTGTTCAATATGCAGAATGCGCTGATGCAATGCATTGAAACGAGACGTCTGTCTCGGAGGAAGTATTCTTTGAGAGTGACACAGATTGGGGGTGACAGCTACAGACTTTATCCAGGAAATGAATAATCATGTTTGATTTTTACTGGCTTGATGGAGCTGACTCATTAAGGAAGTATACTGCCGCTAGAGTGCCTTCGGTTGCTCTGGGATTGGCGTTTGTTGCCGTCACTTGTCAAAAACCAAACTGATAGGAATTCAACTGATGGGAAATCAATAATATTAAGACAGAAACAAAACAACAAAAGCTTTCCCAAAACCAACATAGTAATTTTTCCATGCAGGATGCCGGAGTAACATATTTCAAATAAAATAATGAGGGGCTTCTCAGAGTGAGTTTGACATTCTGCACCGGTCTGCTTGTTGAACACACCTGAGACAAGCATAAATATTTCATTCAAGACCCAATTATTGCTCTTTTGTCAATATGCTAGAAGAATTAATATATTATTTTGCACGACCCTGCATCTGTTAGAAATCTTAATTTCTTTCCTAGCCAGTACAGAAATGTGGGAATAAATAAAGAAGCCACTCATTCTGTTTCCTAATTATTATTCATTAATGCATATTGCTCGGGTCCACAGAATAAATTCTAGTCGTCTTTTTGTTACCGACTTGAACTTCACTAACAAGATTGGTTTTAATTGTTCAGATTTATTATAAGGGTTTTGCAAATTCCTTATGTTAACTGAACCAACATTTTTTATAAGCCTGGGTAAAGAACAGAACTATTAATTTTGTTACATTAGCAAATTAAATTTTGCCCCCGCATTGATGGAGAAGTCTTCACTGAGGAACTGAGTTGTCAGGAATTTACTGCTTTCTTGCCTGACACAACATTTGGTCAAATTGCAACAACATAGATCTCGTGGGACAAAATTACAGTCTGTCTATGAGGCAGCCAAAATACTCTGCCTTAAAGCTCTAACAAGCTTCTGGCTTGAAACTTGGCCAATTAATCCCTCAGTCTGGCTTCTTCCTAGCACATCTCCTTGCTTTGTAGTTGTGCAATGCTTTTGCTCAAGAGTGCTTCTTTTTGCCAGCAAACTATGGACTGGAAAGACCCCTGATTGAAAATTCCAGAGGTTTTGTCAGGGTAATCTACAGCATTATGGTGTTAATTATGCCACATAAACACATGGAGTGGTCAAGTTCAAAGACCCTAGTTCTTTTATGATGGAATGGCTTCCAGTGCTTACCAGGATGTGATTAGATATTGGGCCAAATTGATGCTGATTGGGGAGCCTGTGATGGTGACGTGTCGATCACTAGTGCTGTCCAGTTGACTGCCGATCTTGATCTGAGCCCCTGATACCTGGCGGATCTCGTTGATTTTTGTACCCTGTCTGCCAATAATTGAGCCAATCAGCTGTGAGGAAAGAAAATACCAATCAGTTTAATAAATATTATATATAAACAGCTATTCCCTGGCACTATTTCTCTCTTAGACAGGGGTGTCTAATCCAACCTCTAGAGGGCCAAAGTCCATACACTTCCATACACCTGCCTGGAGGTTTCTAGAAATCCTGAAGGCCTTGACTAGCTGGTTCAAGTGTGTTTAATTGGGGTTGGAGCTAAACCAGTGGTCCTCCTGGGAACAGGATAGGACACCAATGTTCATGGTGCATATTGCAACATAAACATTATGAGAGCCTAGCCAGTTTAAAGAAAACTAAAATTGTGTCACTCAGATTCCACATTAGGATAATTTCCCTGGAGCTTGATCAACTGCAATACAGAAATTCATAAAACATGGCATACAATTGGTCCTATTGCCAAGGGGCCGGCTGCACCAGCTGGACATACAACAGTTGTAAGGCTGGATATAAAATGCGCTTCAAATCGTGCATAGAATTTATACCTGTTGCACCATCTCGGCATAGTGCTACGCCTGAGACTAAATCTTATGCCTAGTCAGAGGTTGGTGTAAAGTGAAAAGTCACGATTTGCTCAGACATTATTCATTTTTAGGATTCATGTCTGATAGTTAAATATTACTGCAGATGTGAACTGTAATGTTTACGGTCTTTTCTTTTAGTGGACTAGGCCTATAGCATACCACACTTTCAACAGTAATTAAACACAAAATATATTTTTTTCAATCATGCAATAATTATATGCAGTTAAAATATTACATATGACCTGGAATTATTAAAAGAAATTGAACCATTTGACATCTTTCTTGGAAGGACAGTAATGCTTGGAAATATTGCAAAGTCTTTAATTCCATTCATTATTTGTAGCGTACATGCCATCCAATAGTCACAATAAGTTTTGTGCATCGTTATTTTTGATCAAAAATAAATAATCAGTTTTCAAATTCTATCACAAAATACAATTTTATCACAAAATACTAAATATAAATGTGATTTTTTTCAGCCACAGAAAGAGTAAAACAAGAAATGTCATGGACAGTCAAAATTACCTCAGGAAAGACATCAATTGTAAAAAAAAACTCTAGAGAGAAGCATTGTATTACATTTATTACATTTATTATATTTTGCTTAACCTTGATGCTGTCATGGAAATGTGCAGGGTGACTTCAGATATAGAAACGCGGACTTGTTAGGAAATGTTTACTCAATGAAACCATGGCGCAGTGGCTTTACTTACAATATGTCTTGAGCAATTCAGTTCTATGTTACTAGTTGTAGCCATTGTGGCGTGAACGTCATCTCAGCTATGTAAGTGCAGGAGAATGTGTCGGCGTGGATGCACATTGTCTATGCCAGGCATAATTGCGCCTGATCATAGTTTCAGTTGGTGCAACAGGTGTAAATATTTATTATAAAGCAGGACGTTGCAAAGCCCAGAGTAGGGCTTACACCCAGCTTTTTTATGTCTAGATGGTGCAACCGGTCCCAAGTGACTATTGATTTCAGGGACAGTGTTTGCGCTCAAATGCCTGTATCGAATGTGTTCCTTAACAAACACCCAAATCTCTCTTTGCTGGTTTGTTGTGTTTGTTCATCTGGGCTTAAGATGACTGTGTCTGTGCATGGCATTGTCTCTATAACAAGCCTCTGCTAATAGTTCAGCAGATCCAGACAGTCAGTTTAAACCAACAGCAAGTGGTCAACTAATTCATCCTACTGTGGGTTTTTATATATATATAGTGTTTGAGGCAATCCAACTCAGCTAAAACCTACTTTATAAATCCAGATTACTGTACCTTCTGTGGAAGATGTCCACAAGGAAGTGGACCAAAGGGGTTGGGTGACCTCAAGGCTTGATGTCAAGCTCAGACAATGATAAAGTGGCGTGACCCCAACTGGGATGAGTTAACAGTTTGTCATTCAAATGACTGACAGGTTGTATTTTGTCCACCCTGCATCCCAGCCCCCAACCCTCACTTTGAGTCTGCGTTGGATTATGTGAGCAAGAATTGCTCCACAAAGCATTCCTTTCCTCACGAGTCACATGAACGTCAAAGCTCCTGATTCGTCACACCGCTCCCCCTGGTGCCCAGGGGCTATTAATGGCTCAGCTGATTGTGGCTAAGTGCTTATAGTCGACCTCCAGGTCTCACTGCCACCCTGACATAGAGGGTTCCAGCATGTCCTCTGCACTGCACCACATATTTCCCCACTGATATCCTTCCTTTTTTGAACACTACGAATTGTCCATCCTCCAGCAAGATATCAACGAAACAAAGTATCGACACCTACACAACCTTCCTCCAACCGTCAAGTTTACCAGTTCCAAACAAATACTTATGTTTTATTGATTTCGTTGTATCCATTGAAATTAAGGTGCATGCTTGGGGTCAGATCTGTTCGAAGTGAAACACATGTATATATATATATACCCTAGTCATGCTGAAGACTAGGTATATTTTAGGTGAGTCTACTTGGGTCTTAGTTTTGAAAGTATGGGGAACATGAACACATTTCCTGAAAGCTAAAACGGGTATGGCTGATGGTCGCATCCACCTCTCACAGGTTAGTCTCCGCATCCACTGCTGTGCTCTGTGATCCCAATCTAAGTGTGACATGTTTCTACCCATTTAGAGGGATGGTTTACCATGGAGAAACTGCTCCTATATACAGAGAAACCTGATTGCGAATGATAAACAACTTGGTCTGCCAGGCGTTTGATGTCTGTTTGATGTTGCCTTGCCTTGGAATTGCATCGCTGTGAGGGCATTTCAATAATACATACTTTGCATTGCCCTGTTTATAGCTTTACGCAGGAATATGAATGTACAAGCATGCTAAATTAGCACCTTGGTTGGAGAAATTGGTAAAGTTTCTTTGAAGTTTACCATGTACATTGAGGTTTAGAAATTAGGTCTAGTACCTAATGAATGCATTAAGGAAGTCAATATTTATTTGAAGCGGGTGTCAGTGTGATAAGAGCTGGTTTCTTGTTCATGTGCATCAAGGTAGTCAATGAATTTGCTTGTACGGAATCACTCTAGATAATGCATCCACTCAGGTCATTACAGCTGCACAAGAAATGCAAAAATGCTGATGTAAGCACTATGTAAGCTTCACACTCATTTGTATAAGAGCACTTGGCTCGTATAACTAAAATATTTCTCAAATTTCAGGACATAGTCTAAGAGTGATTTTTGAAAAGCTCACTATCTACAATTACTGACAACACCACAAAATGAGTAGTAGTAGTAGTTCACATGCACTTGTTTTCAAAAACAGTTTGATAAACAACTTTACAATGACTTTTTAGAATATAAACTGTTTAAATGGTGTGAGACTGTGCGATAATGGGAAAAGTCAGACCATACACAAATTGATTTGAACAGCACCATTTAACTATTGCTGCCTTAATTGTAGATTATTACTAGTTGGGCATGTCGATTAATCCTGTGATCTCAGGGAGACGTGGAGGCGAGAGGGAGCCCCAGTCAGAAGGCATGAAGGGAACGTCCCATTGGCCCCCGGGGTGCGGGGTCTGCACCACAACCTAGAGCTCTAACAAAAGGCTCTGGCTTTATTTACCATCTCTGTTTTGACAGCAGAGGAGTGCTAAGCATGTCAGACGCCATGACAGGATTGAACTGGATCTTGTGAAGCTCTTTTAGCTGAGCAGGGGGTGGACAGAAAAGACACAAGTCGGTGTGTTTGAAAGGAAAGTTTCAGGATTTCTGTATGGCCAAAGTGTGCCATGAGAGGTGTTTTTTTAAAAAAAAAAAAGGACTTTCTAGAGAAAGCACTTAAGTCTAAATCAAAGATATGACCATCCTCAAAGATTTAATAATGTCTTCACAAACAACAAAAACATAATTAAGCATTATTACTAAAGCAAAAGCACTGTTGTACAGATTATCAGTGAGTAGCATGAGTAATGTGATAACTTGCAAAAAGAAATTTTTGCACTTACATCATTTGGAATGAGAAGTTCTTGTGATGCTGTCTGGGAACTGGACTCGATACCTGCTGGAAGAGGAATAGGTACCAAGTTAACAAACCATAGGAGAATTCACTGTTTGCTTTCTTATTTCTTTGCCTTTCATTTTGTTCAGCATTTGTGTTTTTCTAAATTTGACAGAAGCTCCTCTGAATTTATGTGGATAAGAGTAATCTTAAGATGTGTTATTTTCACCCATCATGCACAGCACATTTCTTTCTCCCTTTACTCTTTTGTATGTTTATTGTAAATAATAACCTAAAGTAAGCACAATTAAATAATTCATGTTAATTCACTGATATGATGAAGTTACAGTCCAAAATATTTTTTTAACTCATTCAGACTTAAAAAAAAAAAGCAGGACTGTATCAAACCAAATCGCAATTTGTTTAATTGGATCAACATAGCAACAGTAGCTCAACTAATGGCATGGTTTGGGGTAGGATGACCTGAAATTGTTTTTTTTTTTTTCAATTATATTGGCGTGTAAATCATAAAGGTTCTTTATCCTTGCATTCTGAAATTAAAAAAAGTGGTCAAGCTGTTACAGAACAATGTTAACCAGGTAAACTAAGTCCCCATTAGCTCAGTCAGGGTGGTTAATCAGAATACCCTTAACCCTCATATCCCGACAGTCACTAGTCCAACTTATAAAACACTTAGGCTAGGTTACCTCCCAAACTACTAAATGTATAACCCTTTTAAATCGGTTTACCTTAAAAGAGCATCTAAGCTTGATCATAAGCCAAAACCTAGGCCTGTGGATCAACATTATGCCACTAATGCTCGGTAGAGATTAAATTAGTGCAGGGCGGTAAGACCAAAAATGTATATCACGGTATTGTTCAAAATTATACCACTTTCATGGTATATGACGGTTTTTATTTTGTTCATGCAGTTTTGGAACTTTGACACTTAGTAACACGTACAGATGTTTCCTCACCACAGTGCAGCAGTGAAAAGAGACCCCTCTCAAACAGTGTCGCATTCTGAACGTTGTTTAAACGACACTGGTATAATGACATTTTAAAAAATTCATATCATAAGAAAAATAATGATTGTTTTTTTCAACAGGGATGGGCACAGAGCTAGCCTGTTTCTCTTTCCATCTACTTCCTGTCTCAACAGGAGACCCAGACCCAGCAGTGCCTCTCAACCCAACAGGGGCCTATTTAATAGACTGAAACATTGCCTTGACTGATGAGCTTTTTACCTCAGACATAATCGAATTCCCCAGCCATATCATGATAGGATGTGCTCTTGCAGTTTTAGCGGCAGGGGGCAACTATTACATTTGTTTTGACCACTCAATTCCTTGAAGGGGCTTTTCGATTCTCACATTTGCTCCAAAAGTGCTTGTTTATGTAATATTCAACAGTCTGTTAGCTTTAGATGGCCTACACAACCAAACCTTTGGCAAATGTTGGGAAACTCCATACAACTTGAAACACATTGCTGAATATCTTGGGGTGGCTGTATAATTGGGTGTCTGGTTCTGTGCAAGGGAAAAAAGGTGAAGGAGTAAGAAAAGAAGAGAGTCCCTCCTTTTTCTTTAGCTGGACATTTGTCATGCCTCTGAGAAGCCCCAGGAGCTGACTGTGGAGCCTTGTAAAGCTTGGCCCCATTTTTGCAGCTGCAATCTGCATGGGCCTTATGCTCCATGCAGCTCAGGTGTGTTACCTTGAACTTGGATGGCTTATGGGTCTTTGGGAGGTCTGTTTGATTTCATGTACTTAAGCATGAGTTCTCAGGTGAAATTGTGTCACATCCACACTCACTGTACGAGGAGATTTAGCGCTGCTAATGTAGACTTGTACTTCTGGGTGAATATAAGGTGTTTTTGCACTAGAGTTCTCTCTATAAGAAGTTTAGACTGATTAGAAGTAGGGCTGTGAGAGAAGGAGATGGCTCTGTGAACGCTAAACTCTCGCGAGACGGTGCATGATTGAACATGGCAGCGCGTTGCTGCTAGAAGTCAGCAAACTTTTCGTGTTTTTTTTTTCTTCTCCTCCTTCGCCTGTTTGTTTATTTGTTTGTTCATTTCACTTCCAACAAATACAATAAACTGGATTACAATTCGGGCCTGGACCATCTAGAAGACTACATCGACGAATACTACAATAGACTCTGCATCATGGGACGCTCTCAAAAAGCTAAAAAACCACGCATATCGGGCTCACCTGCTTCATCCAATGCATCTTCCTCACCCACATCTCCGCACCCCCCGTGCTGTCCCGAGGTAAGCGACATACTTACATCCATAGACAATAAACTATCCGGACTGGACGCCAGAGTAGCATTAATAGAAGTACTGCACAAAGAATTCCAACAACTCTGCCACAGACTGGAATACAGCCAACAACAAATCGACACGCTCACACAAAAAAACAGTTCGCTCCAGAACTCCGTTACAACTCTCACAACGCAACTGTCTACTGTTACCACTCAGCTGGCCTCCATCACCTCCGAAAATAAAACGATGAAAGAAACAATTCTGGACTTACAAGCACGCAGCATGAGGGACAACCTGATCTTCACCGGCATCACTGAATCACCCACTGACGAACCCGAGAAAGCAGTCAAGGATTTTATGGTTAAACAGCTCAAACTTCCGACAGAAACTGTCAACAACATCACTTTTCACCGTGTTCATCGTTTAGGAAAAGAAATCAGTAACGCCACCCGACCCCGCCCAATCATTGTTAAATTTGAACATTTTAAACAAAAAGAATTGGTTCAACGGCAGGGCAAACAGTTAAAGGACACTCACTACGGACTTAACGACCAGTTTCCACAAGAAATCATCCATAGACGTAAACAGCTAATCCCCATCCGCAAGCAAATGATGAAAGAAGGCAAAAGAGCAATACTTACAGTGGACAAATTATACATTGAGGGACAGTTATTCAAAGACAAGGACATCACCCCCTGGCTCTGCTAGAACCCTTCCCTCAACAATATCATTCCAGCCATGACACCCCCCCCCCCCCCCCCCCCCCCTTCATTTCTTGTATATATAATATAATGCACCTATGTCTCGCGGCACTATACGTATGTATGCACCTTAGTCACCTATGTTTTGTTTTTCAACCTTTGTGTCTTTTGTTTTATGTGATTTGCTGTAAATGCTTATGTTTGTTTAGTGCTATCATGTCCTACTGTTCTGTTTTTTATGTTCAGCACAATTCATTTACATATATATGTCAGTATAGAAATATTAGCTCAATATGCAACTCAAATTCATAACCTGGAACATCCGTGGCGTTAGCTCTCAAACAAAAAAAAATACAGTTCTAAACTATTTGGACAATCTACAGGCAGATATATGTTTACTACAAGAAACACACCTTGCAGATTCAAAACGAAACACCCTAAGATCAGCACAATTCACTCACTCATTTTCAGCCACTTATAATTCAAAACAAAGAGGAGTGTGCATCCTGATAAGCAAAAAAATTCAATTTGTTCATCATACAACTATTTCAGACCCAGAAGGACGCTTTATTATTATAAACATAACAATTAACAATAACCCGGTAACAATCGCCAGCATCTACGGCCCAAATTTAGATAACCCTGCCTTTTTTCCACACTTTTTTTTCCTCCATTTCAAATTTTTCAAACGGCCCGGTAATTATAGGAGGCGATTTTAACACCGTAATTGACCCATCACTTGATAGATCCGCAAGTAATAAAAGACACTGGTGATCCACTGACACAATAATACAGTCCATGAAAGATTTTGGCCTTGGTGATGGTTGGAGGCTACAGCATCCAACTGACAAAGAATATCCATTTTACTCGTCAGTCCATCATAGCTACTCCCGCATAGACTTTTTCTTAACTAGCAATTCAATTATACCAAATATCTCTGAGCACAAAATCCACTCCATCAGCATCAGTGACCATGCTCCAGTAACATTCATATGGAATCCAGCTAATTTACATAAACACATCAGTAGATGGCGTTTTAACATATCACTTCTTAAAGTCCCAGAGTTCGACAGTTATCTTAAAAGAGAGTGGACATCCTTCCTAGAAATAAACGACTCGCCAAAGTTATCAGCTTCATTACTTTGGGAAACCGGCAAAGCAGTATTACGAGGTAAAATCATTTCATTCTCCGTCCATAAAAAGAAAATAGAAAAACAAGAAGAAATCAGACTAGAAAATAAAATAAAAGAACTTGAAATATTACATGCAAATAACCAAACAGAAGTAGTATATAATGAATTAAGAAAACAAAAATTCCTACTAAACGAAATCATAAATAAAAAAATTCAATTTCTAATTCATAGACTCCGTCAAGAAACCTACCATCATAGCAACAAATCTAGTAAATATTTGGCCAATCAGATCAAAAGAAACAGAGAAAAAGTAACAATTGCAACTATTAAGGACTCAGCAGGGAAGCCTACCAACTCTCCACAAGAAATAAATACAATATTTCGAAACTTCTATGCCAAACTTTATTCATCGGATAATAACACAAGCCAAGATGATATTAATTTATTTTTCAATAATATTCAACTCCCAAAACTTAACACCGAACAAATCAGCGCACTGGATAATCCAATCATAGAAAAAGAACTCCATATCGCCCTGAGTCGAATGCCTAACAATAAAGCACCAGGACCTGATGGCTTCGCTGCTGAGTTCTATAAACATTTCTAGTCCATTTTATCTCCATTATTCATCAGAGCAATAACGGAAATAAAAGAAAATTCAAGATCACCAGTGCACATGAATACAGCCACTATTTCACTTATTCCTAAACCTAATAAAGATCCAACCCTTCCATCAAACTACCGTCCTATATCTCTCATCAACGTAGACATTAAAATAATCAGTAAAGTTCTTGCACATAGAATTGAAAAAATTATCCCTCTCATAATCCACCCGGATCAGACCATCCAACAACACACGCAGATTATACGATTTAATCCATTATTCATCACTACAACAGGAAAATACCATTAAAGTCACTTTAGATGCAGAAAAAGCTTTTGACAGAGTCAATTGGAACCTTTTATTCACCACATTACAAAAATTTGGCTTTGGTGAGTTGTTTATTAATTGGATTAAAATTCTATACACAGCACCTTCTGCCACAGTCACAACCAATGGACTAACATCACAAAGCTTCACACTGCACAGGGGGACTAGGCAAGGATGCCCACTCTCTCCTTCTTTATTCACCATCTTCATTGAACCTTTAGCAGCAGCCATCCGTCAGAACCCACTCATCAGAGGAATCCACACACCCCAAACACAACACAAGATTAGTTTATATGCTGATGACATTTTACTCTTTTTGCAAAATCCTCAATCATCTCTGCAAGAAATAACTAAAACCATTGATCTATACTCTACAATATCAGATTATGCACTAAATTGGAATAAATCTTCAATTCTTCCTCTACATCAAACTAAATGGGATGTTGTAGCCCAGGTATCACCCATTCCTCTATGCACAGGCCACATCACTTATTTAGGCGTTAAGGTTTCCTCCAGGCTGTCAGAGCTGACTGGACTCAACTTCACTCCTCTACTGAAAACATTAGAAGACGACCTTCACCGCTGGCACAACTTACCACTCTCCATCCAGGGCAGAATAGCTATAATCAAAATGACAGTACTTCCAAAAATAAACTATTTTTTCTCAATGATCCCAACCCAACCTTCTCTCAATTGGTTCAAATCTTTAGACTCCATCATTACCCGATTCTACTGGAAAAATAAACCACCCCGGATAAAATTAAGCACTTTACAAAATCCCAAATCCTTAGGAGGATTAGAAGCACCACATTTTTACCATTACTCACTAGCAAACCAACTTCAATACATATATAAATGGACTCACCCCACTCAGTCAGACATGGCTACATGGCTAGACATAGAACAATCACTCTGCGAAAAATTGCACATATCAGACATCCCATTTCTTAGTCAGTCCATTAAACACCACCCATGTTTCAAATCATTGACAATAGCCTCTGCTCTGACAGCCTGGTGGAAATATCATCACATCACAAACTCCAATCAGGCCCCATCTGAACTCACCCCACTCTGGAATAACCCTGATTTCACAAGCAACAAAAAAACACTAAATTTCCATAAATGGGCACAAAAGGGCATCTCACATTTAAAGCACATTTTTCAGTCTAACAACTTTGTTTCATTTTCTTACTTAGTCCAGGAGTACGGTATCGGGAGCAATCAATTCTTGAATTATCTGCAACTCAAATCAGCTGTATTATCCAAAATCAACAACAGAACTATCAACATTCACCTTCCTACCGCATTAGCATATTTAACTAATATATCCTCCCCGAAAAAATTACTTTCCAAAATATACAAAATTATAGCTAATTCAAATAAAACCATAACTTTACCAACAATCAAATGGAAAGAAGACCTTTCGATTGCTCCTGATACCGACTTCTGGACTCAAATTTGTAAAAATATTTTTTCCATGACTAAAAACGCCAACCTTCAGCTCATACAGTATAAGACTCTTCATAGAACACACTACACTGGGGAAAGGCTGGCAAAAATGGGATTCACATCAGGAATTTGCTCACACTGCTCACAAAACTGTCCGGACACATATATCCATGCCACATGGCACTGCCCACCCATTAAACACTTTTGGAAAGACGTCACTGAATCCCTGTCCCGCCTCCTGGGCTGCCGCATCCCATTATCCCCCTTACTCTGTCTACTAGGTGATCTATCAACTCTCAATCAGGAAATAACAAACAAAAGGATGCTCCTTGTAGCTTTAGCCATCGCCAAGAAAACTATCTTCCTGAACTGGAAATCCCGAAGCACTATTCACATAACACACTGGAAAAATCTGCTCATAGACTACATCTCCCTAGAATATTTTACACCTCATTACAACTGTATATCGGAACCTCAACACTCCAGATCAGACCTCATCCAACTATTACAAATCTGACACACTCATCCCGATTAATTATGTATTCATTTATTATTATACATTTATACAAGATTTTAGTAATATTTATTATTAATATTTATTTATTTAATATAAGAGTATTTTCATTATTATAATTATTATTGACATTATGGTTATTAATATTTTCAATATCATAGAAACATTTAACAGTGATGGAATGATGGCGATGTGGTGATAATTTGCTTGATATTGCTTGACACATGATTTTAATGCACCAAATGCTGATTTTAATGCACTTCACCTTCTTTTAATGCACCACCTTAGTTTAGGCATACATACAAATAGTTACTGTACAGTGAATGAGAAGAAAGGGAAAGAAAAGGGCAGGAAGAAAAAAAAAAAAAGAAAGAGAAAAGGAAAAAAGAAAAAGAATATATATATATATATATATATATATATATATATTTTTTTTTTTTTTTGCACACTGACACAGAAACTAGGAGAGGTGTGGTATGTGGTGGGTGTGTGTCACACGTGTGTGTATTGTTATTATTATTATCATTATTATTATTATTATCATTATTACTACAATATTTATTATTGATATCACTGTCGCCATCAACGCAAAGTGTTATAATCGCCATCTTTAGCATTACTATATATACTATATATATATATATATATATATATGTTTTATTATTATTTATTATTACTATTGTTTTTATTATTATTATTATTATTATTGTTGTTATTATATTATTATTTATATAACTATTGCAATTGTACTTTCAATACAAAATATTATCATCATCGCCATATTTAGTATTACTATTATTACTGTTATTACTGTGGCTATTATTATTGATATAAATGTTGTTATTATTATTGTTATTATTGATTTTATCAATATCAACATCACTTACTTAATACTTCTACATATTACTATTATTATTATTATATATATATATTTTTTTTTCATTGTTATTATTACTGCTGTTTTATTGTTGTTTTTGTGTTCTGTTTTTGTGTTATGTGTTTACCTTATGTATAATAAAAAAAAAGAAAAAAAGAAGTAGGGCTGTGACGGTTGATGTGACAATTACGTCATATCGACCACTGCGATTTTCAACTGCCACCGTCAGCAGTGCATGTGACGCCACGCACTAATACAAAGTTTTGTATACAAGTGTACTAACAGTAATCGTTGCAAATTGTTTTATTTAGACTATAAGTCTATGGTTTATTCACAAATGAACACAAACACCATACACAGCGTTTCCTTTAGATTGAGAGGTTTGAGCATGGGAAAATAGAGTTTATGCATTCAGCAAATTAATTTTGTGTTGGAGCTGAAGTGGACCACGCGTCTGAAACGTCTCTATATCTATATATATCTCAACACCATGCCTAATTAGAAGTAGAGTAAAAGTTAACCAATTGGAAAAATAACCGACTTTTTTGCATTCACCCTGTTCCTGGCCTTTAAAAACATAACTAGATCACCTTTACACCATATTCCAGTGAACAATTTAAAAGGGGAATCCTGCTTATGTGACCAAGGTGGCAACAAGCTGATTACAGTCTAGCCACTGTCTATCCCACAATTTGTGTGATCTGCCTCCATCCCAACCATTATCTTCCTCCGCAAAGAGACTCGGATTGGCAAAACATACCAGGCAGAACTTGGGTGGCCGTTGGTTGAGCTATGGGGGCAAGACCCTGCTGCATGGACAACTGGTGCAACTTGGCCAACTGAGAAAAAGAGAAAGAAAAATGGAAGGGAAATATCATTTAAAATTGTATAAAAGGGTTTTATTATCAAAAGACACAGCCGATAATTTAACCATACTGTATAGTTCATTCACAATTGTAAAGCAAGCTCATTTACTTCAAAAAGAACACTCAACTAATGGAAGTTATGCAGAATGAAGATTGTTTTCAGAAATTCTCTCTAAAGCTTCTTACCTCTGAGTGTGGAATGCCGTATTGGTTTTGTACAGTATAAGCCTGAAAAAGAAACGGTAACAAGTGTTAAAATTGAAAGAAACACTTAGAACATGTTATTAAATCATCCTTTTATAAGCTTCTCCTAACTATTTAACTCATCTGGCAATCCATGTTTTCACTGTTTTACAGTAAGGGACAATTTTATGCATCTTCTACAGAATATTCAGATCAGGAAATAAGCGGTAGAAGCTATCATCAAACATTTAACAGCATATAAATCAAAACTGCCTAATGTTATTAAAAGAAATGTTGAACCCTCAAAGAAGTATATAACATTCGCACACGCTAAACATTGAAGCTGTTAAATTATGAATGTATGTTGATATGTAATTATTGGTATATATCTATACAAGATATAAACATTCAATCCTAGAGTTGTTTTCTGGTCTTCTCTTTTCTGTTGCCTGATTTTAGAAGGTATTTGGGCACTTGTCAACTTGTCAGGCCAGAACTAGGGGGTCTCTGACCCCTTTTGACCACCCTTCCACCCTTATTATTCAAAAAAAACTTTCTAAAGGGGACATATGTGAAACTAGAAGATCTCTGTATCAAGGCTTCTTCATCAAAGAGAATGAGAAGCCAAATAGCCAGACGCAAAAGCTACAGAGAACGCTGTGTGCTGTTCCCAGAGGTTCTCTTGCATAACCCTGTTTAAAAGTTTAAACGCATGGAAGAGAGATGGAGAGAGAGAAACCAAGGGAGGATAAAATGGAAAATAAAATAAAAAAGATCAGTGATGCAGAAATGGCAGTCCATGTTGAGGAGCAACCCTAGTTTGTGTCTCTGGTAGCCAAGTTAATGAAAATGATTGGTCACGGCTCTCAAGACAAACATTGTTTAGGGGGGGAAAACATGACCCTTCTTTGTCAGGATGGGTTTAGCTCAAGAGTTTGCTACGTGACTGGCATCCCTACCCTCCAGTGTCTCTGATAGGCTCCATTTTGTTTTGTTATCTTTATTGTTTGTCCTCATGTTTCTTTTCAGTTTGAGCTTACAATGTAAAAAATATGGCTTGTTTGCTTCTATGGAGCAGTTGGATATTGAATTTACATCAGAATACGAAAGACATGACACTACTCTCATTTCTTCACAACTGATTATTGAGGACTTAAATTTTGGTATATTTTTGATTCAGAAGACTTGGAATATAGCGTGTAAGTCAAATGGATCTCTTTAATGGCCATTTATTTCTGGAGCCTGATACCCTCATTTTGCTCCTAACCTTTTTGAGGGGGCTGAGGACATAAACTGGAATTTAATTTGGTTGAACTATTACTTGGTTTCAAAAGCCATACCGGGTAAGGACTTAAGGTAGCAAAAAGGAGACAGAGCTTTCATCATTTCAGTCATTTCCATATTATTTCTTTCCTTCCTGTTCTCTGAGCTCAAAACGCTCGTAAATAATGTAGAAATGCATTAATCGCCCGGCTGAGCCACTTAACGCTGCGTAATCCTTATGCACACACACACATACGTGGTGCCATCATTAGCGAGAGCCGTGGTGATGTCAGTCCCCTGTCTCCTGGCAGACAGCATTTATCTCCGCTTGTTTAAGAGGAATGTCAGTGCTTGGGCTTGACACCTCGTCCTTACAGGTCTCGAGGTAGAGTGTGTGTACTGGAAGGTCACATGGTTCCCCTTTTTGACCCTCACATCAGCATTAGTCAGAGGCGGCTGACACTTAAAGTAACAGTTCACCCAAAAAATAAAATGAATTCACTCTCAAAACACAAGAGGATTTCAGTAATATTCATGCAGTTGTTTTTCTATACACCGAAAGCTGACAGTGACCAGGGAATGTCAATCTCAAAAAAGGCCATAAATTTAGTCCATAAAACTTCTAAAGTCATAAAACAGTTAGTTTAGTTGTTTAACTAATGTTTGCCCTCCACTATAGCTCTTTATCAGACCCGGAATATTATTTGTACCATACCAGCAAACAGTGACAACAAATGCCACTGGTTCAAGTGCAAGTTAAAGTGCAAATGTAAACTTATGTAAATATAATCAGCTTAGACATTCTGCTAAACATCTCTTCTGGGTTTCACAGAAAATTTAAAATCTCGCAGATTTGCAATCATATAAAGGTTGGTCAATTTTATCTTTTAGGAAATACTCCTTTTATAGACACTTTACAGTATTAACCTTAATATTGTGTCTCTAGGCCATGATAAAAATTATTTCACCACTGTGTTTAACTGCTGACTTGGGAATGATGCTATCAACTATTCCTGTTAATCTTCATAGTAAAACTTGCACAAATACACTGATAACAGTCTGCCCAGAAGACCTGAACATTAAGTCGAGAGATTATCAGTCATTCACACCATCATAGTATCCTCAAATGAACTTCCAACAGCAGCAGAGTATCCTATTACTAAAACATCCAGAATAAATGTTAAAGAACAGGGATATTTTCACCCCGTAAATTATACACTTCAAAGCAAAGTAGATTTTTTTTTTTTTACAAACTTAGAAAGTAAAAGGAAAAATCTACTTAAACTTTGATCAGTTCCTCACAAAATTTACGGATGCATACATTTTATAATGTTGCATTTTATTTATTAATTTTTTTGAGATCATAATTGTGTGTATGTGAGCTACATAAAAACAGAAAAGTAAGTGTTTTGGGTAAAAAAAAAATATATTTATTGCTACATCTTTTAAAATGTTAACATTATAGGTCCAAAGCCACAGCCTTGGGGGACACCCTATATTTAATACCTGTAAAGTTAACACAAATTCACAAAATCAAGTCAAAACTCAGTTCTCAGCAAAAATTAATACAATTGCAGTGGATCAATGGTAAAGCCATGCCTGAACTGAATGTCAAGTGGAAAAACAGTCTAAAAACAGTAATTGCTGTATAGTCTCGCTCCCTTGCTCAAGTGGGGAGGACACTGGCTGCAACATGCGGCAGGAGGAATGATAGAGGGGAACAGAATTCCCATCTCCATGCAGGGGCAAAAGTGTCAAATAAAGAAAGAGTGGGAAGCACGGCTCCCTATATTATCCTTCATGGATAAGTCATACTCACTTGTTGCAGATCCAGCCCACCCTGAGCCACTGAGAAAAGCGGGTGAGACGCAAACTCTGATGTTTCGAAAACCTTAAAAAGGCAAATAGGGGACAGAGACACAAACCAAGGCTTCATTCACATGTCATTAGTCTTACGATTATACATATTTCGCATGTACTTTTGCGTCAGTTTTGCTATCGTTACCATTAGGTATGATTTGAATACAGACAGAAAAGTGTTCAAAAAAGATGAAGCAATGAACATTAATTTCATTATTAGACATTAATCTTACTCATCATGACAGACAGGTAAATATATCAAACAGACGATGCATCACAAGTGCACGTCAAAGTTTCTACCAGTCCAATTAATTACACTATTGGCAAGTGACTTCACAATAATTTTAATGGTTAGGAATATTCATAAACCTTTGATTGATCTTAATGCTACTGTTATTCATGCATAGTAGTGTTGATAATGAATAGCTGTGTCAACACAAATAAACATAACGGCCTCTCCTCCTCTCTTCAGGCAATGTGTTAGAGAATTACTTGAAATGAGTAACGGTGCTAAAGATAGATTAAAAAGTGAAACAATAGACTTTAGTCAGGATAGACAGAATACTTTATTTGATGGGGATGAAAACAAGGCTGTGAAGGATGGACGCACAGTTTAAACAAAGGCCATTGAATACGATGATTAAAGTAAGAATGGTTTTATGACCAAATTTAGTTTAAGCAATCAAAATATATCTTCAGACAAAACTGGGACTTTTTTACTCACAAATTTGTTCAGCTTGTGTTTCAGGTTTTGAATATACTTCCATTCCTGAATCCCATTTTCGTTTGTGCCAAATTAAACATGCCATTCACACTGAATAAGGTCTATTGAGGCTGTAAGAATTTCTCGCAATATGATATTAGCTGCATGACAGATTCATAACAGTGTAACCTAATAAATGGAACTAAACCTTAGATGTATATATTCATGTTTGCAATACTTTGTTTACATGACATCAGTCCATGTCATTAATGAGAACACACAACAAACAAGCTTAGAAATATTTCATAAACACAGACTGTCCCAAAGCAACAATAACCTTCATAGATGGACAGACGCTATTTATTAAAGGAAATATAGAGGCAGCATGCTGTCATCTGTGTGGCGCTTTATGAAACTACAATATTAAGTCAACTGAATATTAAGTATTTTCATTGCACACAGGTGGGATTAGTGTTTTTGGTGATGTTAATTGGATCTGCTTGATCCCAGCACTAGCTATGAGGGTTATATTTGAGACAATTAAACCTTGTTCACACAGGCATCTTTATTTATTTATTTTTTTATGTATACAAACACTATTACTAGACTGATCTACAACAACAACAACAAAAAACTGATTCCATTACAGTCCAGTACAATCCTTTAAAATGCATGCATTCATACAATTAAATACTGTAAACCTGGTAAATTTAACACCATGGTGAGAAGCCATAATAAACATCCACAATGACAACTTGCTAATTTCAGCTGTAAAAGAAACATCTCTCTTGGCATCAAAATGACACGTACGTCATGACTGTCACAATCGATGTAGCTGTACCAGACATTGACTATACTTTCTGAAAAATTGGATTTAAATTTAATTCCTTGCAAAATGTCACTTTGGACAGCCAGTCCTGAAGACTGGATTTGAAAAAAACAAATCAGATTTGTGTGCAGTGGGAACAAGGCCTTGAAGGAATAGTTTGGCCCCAAATTCTGTCATTATTTAACTTGGAATACAATTATTAAAGGTGCACTATGGAATATTTGGTTCTTTAAACAGTTAAAGTAAAAAAAAAAAAAAAAAAAAAAAACTCAACATAACTATATAGAAGATCAGAATGGGTGCAAGACATTTGTAGTGCACCTTTAAGTGTTATGGATTTTATAAAAAAAAATTAGGACGCTTAGTATTGCTGATGAAGGAACCATGTGTTTTGCCATTTTGGTGTGTATTTTTACCTGATTTCCAGCAAGGAGCACCGTGCCTGGAGCAGGAGTGGGGCGGTACGGAATTGTAGCACCCTTTGGAGGAGACTACAAACAGACAACAATTATTCATTTTAACTCAGAACTTTACAAATTCACCCTCAATATCAAACTTTGACTATCATTCTCAGCTCATTCGACAATATCACTAAAAAAAGTCTAGAACAAATCACGGTTTCTCTTACCCAAGGCATTTGCAAAGTCATTTGGTCATATTATCTTAATGACTGGAAATGCTGGCACAGTGCACAAATGTAATATTTATCGATTGGCTCTTCATCGGCTCACTTAAAAGCATACCATTATCCTCTCACAGGAAGTCATTTGGCCAAATTATTTCAGAATGCTATTAATGTTTGCTCATGATATCCTCAGATGGAAAACTTACAATGCTGAAAACATGCCCCAAGCATGATGTCTTTGAGTAGCATCAAAAGTCTGTTGTTCAAACCAAAAAATAAAATGCATTTACAAAATGACTCTGAAATCACTCATGGCCTTTTAGTCCAAGAAGAGGTGTCATCTTGGCCTGAAGGACATATTTTTATCAAATAAAACATTAGTACGCTGATAACTGACTGTACCTGCTCAAATGTAATTAAATTAAGAGGTCAGAATAAGGCCAAATTGATGAAAACCCAGTGAAGCGCATCCCCCACAATTGCTCAACCAAACAAAAATAATCTTTTTAAGTATTCATTGGGTGACTTTGCATAATTTGCATCCCAGAACAGGCAGACAGCCGAGGATTCCTAAAATGGGCAGTGTAGCCGTCAACAATCTGCCCCTCATCCAGTCCATTAAAAATTAAACAGAACGAGCAGTATGCATTCAGCACAATCCCACTGAATAAAAAGTACAAACTCTGTGTCTCAACCATTTATGTGCAAAGAAACCCATTTGAGAGCAAATGCATTTCACGCTGTGTGAGAGCTGAGACCACATTCACTAATCATTACTGTAATGATTTTTAACATGCAGTTAGTTAGGAAAAAGTATTTGACATGCAAAAAAGCAATAAAAATATCTGTTTAGTCTCCAGAAATTTATCATATCCATTTATCAATGCCACTAAAGATAAGACTGAAAACCAGTATGCAGTCTTTGAAGCATAGAAGCCTTTGAAGTCTTGCAGATTAGGAATATCACACAATAGTCATCTACAACAGTTTTTCAAGGCAAATGCATGCATAAAAGTCTTGTGTTAATGAAGCCCAATGGATTTGCTCAGAGTTAAATTACCTCCAGTATTACAGTGCAGATGAGCTTGACACACTGGATGATGGCATCCTGACTGCCAGATATCGTCACACCTCTCTCTGTGGAGTTAGGTAGAAGATCTCCTGCCACCTGTACCTGAGCCCCTGTTTTCTGCCAAACCAAGGAAGAACAGATCATTACCTAGGTCAGATCTGTCTAATCCTGCTCTTGGAATGCCAGCTTCATGCAGAGTTTAGCTACCACACACCTGTGTGACAGGTGAGACCTTTAATAGCATGTTTAGGTTGAGATGTCTTTATTTAGGGTTGGAGTTCATTAATAACTTGATCCTCTGAAAGCAGGATTGGACACCCCTGACCTATGTAATGGAAAATGAGGACCAACCCAAACCTTAAAAGGAGAGTTCACCCAAAGATGAAAATTCTGTCATTAATTACTCACCCTCATGTCTTTCCAAATCCATAAGACCTCTGTGCAACTTTGGAAACAAATAAAGATATTTTTGTTGAAATCCGAGAGCTTTCTGGCCCTTAATAGACAAGGCCCAGAATGGTAGTTAGGACATCTTTAAAATAGTCCATGTGAAATAAATGGTTGAACCTTAATTTTAAAAAGCCATGAGAATACTTTTTGTGTGGCACTACATGGATGCATCGTGGTACTCTCATGGATGCGCATCAAAGATCGACACGGAAGAAAATATATTGTTGAATAAATTCATTATTTTTGTTTTCTTGGTGCAGAAAAAGAATTCCTGTAGTTTCGTAAAATTACGGTTAAACCACTGATGTCACATGGACTATTATAACAATGTCCTTACTACCTTTCTGGGCCTTTAACGTGGTAGTTGCGTTGGTGTCTATGCAGGGTCAGAAAGCTCTTGAATGTCATCAATAATATCTTAATTTGTGACGAATGTCTTACCGGTTTGGGATGACATGAAGATGGGTAATTAATGACAGAATTTCATATTTGAGTTTCTCTTTGAAAATGTGTCCAAACAGATTTAGATAACTTCTAGCAATTGCCCCCTTAAGTATTGCTAGGTTAAAATACACATACATTTATAATCAAAACCATGGTGGAAAATCCCCTTGAATCCAAAAGTTGCTTAACCAAACCCCATGAAGCAAGAAGGTAGGATTAATACATTGAGATGCACTGTGTTTACTTGGTGCTGCTAACTTTAAAGCCTCCAACAACCCACCAAACATACCCCATTTCAGAACGTACTTTCTTGCTTTGATAAGCTGAACGCACTTGATATGAACTCCAACAACCTTCCCCACACCCCTGCAACTGCATTAGGGAGCACTACAAATTTAGCATGACAGACCATTCACCATTACCTCATACCATCTTGACAACCCAGAGACCATAAATGTAAAATAAATGGGCTTTTACTGGCATCCAAACACATGAAATATGCAAGGGGGAAAGCAGTCCTAACATGGACATCTTGGGGAGGAGGAAAGAAACACATGGATATAGAAAAGCACTCACCTCTCTGATCTCTTTGATTTTGGAGCCGCCCTTGCCTATGAGGGAACCGCACTGGCTGGCTGGAATGACCAGCCGCAGCGTGACTGGAGGCTTACTGGTGACTGTGCCATTCGCCACAAGAGCAGCCAAGTCCTTCAGAGCCAAACATAGGACGAATGACGTGTTATCTGAAAGTTGTGCTGTGGCTTTTATGGTATCTTTCAAAAGAATAAGGATTTTGATTCTGAGTGGTTTGGAACCATACATAAACATCTGGTCAGGGGTGGTGATGGCGCAGTGGATAAGACACATGCCTTTGGTGTGAGAGACCCGGGTTTGAATCCACTGTGAGACACCAATGTGTCCCTGAGCAAGACACTTAACCCCTAGTTGCTCCAGAGGCGTGCAACCTCTGACATATATATAGCAATTGTAATTCACTTTGGATAAAAGCGTCAGCTAAATGAATAAATGTAAATGTGGTAAGTAGAAAGTTTTAGGATTGAACCTTCAAGCACTGATCCATCACTTGTACCCTTGAGCAAGTGAATGAACCTCATGTTACTCCCGGAGGGAATTGGCCCTATGATATCCTCATGATAAAAGACTTTATAGAGGGAATCAACAACTCTGGCCTTTCTAAACATGAAATGAGTGCTGCCAACTGTTCCCATATTTTGCTGGAAACAAGCAAAAGTAAAAAAAAAAAAAGCGTCAGTTATTTGTTACCTGATACAGGTTAGAGATCAGAGGCTTGGTTGTAAACTAGTAACAGCATTGCTCAAGAAGATTTGAGGCATGCCGTGAATTAATCTAGTGATTTCCCTTTAAAGGATGTCATCATAATTCACAAGGATTGTTAACATATGTTCTTTGTTCCAAGGTTTGAAAATGCCATTGTGCACCAATGACCCTTGGCTTTTGATTGCAATCTGATGAAATGTTCTTTACCAAAGCCCCTTTAATCAATTTTCCTATTCAGAGTTTGCAGATCAATGTGCCTCGCTATCAAAAGGTTATAGTTGACTGAACACAGTTGCACCGCTGTCGAAGACACCCATTGATTTTTATGACCAAATTAAACGATAATTACCCACCTGTCATCCGCACTTGTCTCTATCAAGATGTGACTTGCATTCGCAAGGTGCGAAAACAGAACCCCGATAAAATAGCACATCTTGTCTTTTTAGAAATTTCTTATGATTATTGCTTTAAGTAGAGCTATCCCTTCAAGTAGAGGAGGACAACTAGCGTTCCACACTCATATTCCTACCACTACAAGAAATCAGCTTCAGAGTCCATTATTCACCCAAGTGCAGTTTCCGAGGCTTTCTCTTTAATTAAACCAGGTAATAAATATCAGCCTGAATCGTGGCCCACCACTGCTGCAATCAATTAGGGGGGAGCAGGAATCTTGCCGGGTTTGAAATGTAAATAGCGTGTGCTGTCTCTTTGCCCATCAACCTAGACCTCACCTACGTGAGTCGAATGAATATGCCGCAAGTGGCATCTCAGAAAGTAGAGCTAGTGAGTCTTTTTCTTCTCTGTTTAGCGTTTCCATCAGCGCTAGAGGTTTGGAGACGCTGTTGTTGTGTTCTTTCAAAGTCTCGCCCCAAAACCTCCAGAGAACAAAGGGGAGGTGGAAAAAAAGAAATCTGTGCATCTTTTCTTGCCGATGTTGTGGAAAGGAATATCCAAATGACTGACTGAAATATATTACTTTCTGTTCCCAGTGCCTCTTTGTGGCTCTCTGTAGTCTTTTCTCAGTGGAATTAGGAGTGATATTAATATACTTCTTTCTTAATTACAGTGACTAAAGGATGTCCACTCCCCTGATTCATTCTTGATGTAGGACATCACACAAAGCCTTTACCCCTCATCCCTCTCGTCTCATTTAACAACCCTCCTGGATAATAAAATATCAATTTAGACATTACTCTCAGCAGATTGACTCTCTTATTTGCATATTAGCTGTTGAGTAAGGTGGTCCTGGCTCAGAATTTATGACAATTTGTAAAGGCTTTTGATCTGATGCAACTAAAGAGCTGTTTTAAAGCTGCAATCCAATATGCAACAACAACTCAAGGTTGACACAATGCGGGTGAAGTCAAAAATGGTTTCTGAAGCAAAGTAAGACATGTTTAGTGCCATTCAAGTGCCTTCTGTTTGTTGTTCTAGTACCATGAATCAACAGCAACAATATAACATTCCATAAATAATACAATAAAGCACAAATAAATTAGCCTTACCCTCTGTTTTATGTGGATATGACGTGACATACAGCCAAGTATGGTGACCCATACTCAGAATTTGTGCTCTGCATTTAACCCATCCAAAGTGCACACACACACGCACGCACGCACACACACACACACACACACACACACACACACACACACACACACACACACACACAGCAGTGAACAGCCATTTATGCTGAGGTGCCCAGGGAGCCACGACTTCCCCCTGGATCTCAAGCATTAAAAATATGATGATAAATTATTATTATTATACAATGTAACATGATTTTTATTAAAGTTGTTAATAATACATTGGGTGAAATATTCTAATGTAAATAATATATTAGATTATTGGTTGAAGTTTTACAAGAAAATACTTTTCTGCTTAAATGTAATGTTTAATTCAATGTGTTACATGTAATTTATTTGTAATTACTTGTGAAATGTACCACACATTTAATTATGTTGTAATAATAACAAATCTATCATGGCAGATTTCTAATTTGAATGCATTTAGTTTTAATTAAAATTATTTAAACACAACTGCTTTATATTTAAACAGGGTCCTGTTACTGATTCCAAATTACAAGAAAAAAAATTACATTACAATACTTGTAGGATAATCTTATACCATACTGATATGAAATACAAAGAATAAGAAAATATATTACATTTGTTGTTATTAACAACATGAAGTGCATTAAACATATTATGTCAAGGTATCCTCAACGGACTTTCTGAACTTCAGGGGGTCCATGGGTTCAATGAAAAGCTAATAATTAATTAGACAATAAAAATGTAAAATTAAAATAAATAATTTTAAAATAAAATAAACTAAAAAATAAATAAATAAATAAATAAATATTTAATTTGTGTACCTGCATGTCATGTGAACATTAACCAACATTTAAAAATCAGGGGTACTTCAAGTAAATATATTAGGAGAAAGACAAAACGGGAATGCCTGCATTACATTTAAATAAAAAATATTGTGAACTTGTGTAATATTAATTATTTACATTGTTTGCCAAAATGTTTGTTAATAAAACCATGTGGAATTATTAGTGAATAAGTCCTGTAAAATGTAAGCTTAAAAAAACCCAACTCTGTTCTTTTCTAGTCTAGACTTTCACAGTCTTCTCCCTACGCTCCGAAATTCTTTGTCTATTCTGTCATATATCATCCGAAACTCTGAAACATGGCTTTTAGATGTCCTCCATGTTCTCAGCTGACTGAAAGAGCGGGCAAAAACATTCTGGATCAAAGCTGGGCCAGACCTCAATAGAGCTCCTTGTAAAACTCAACCAGTAATGCTCATCATAAACGCACCCCGCCGCCACCTCAGGGGTTTCTATGGTGACTCTTCCGTTACGGAAATGGGCTTGTGCGGAAGACAGGGAGATTCCTAACAGATGTTTAATGAATGGCACCCTGCCTGCTATGAAAGGATATCAAATACATAATGGATTTAGCAGGAGTGAGAAGATTCATTATTACTCGGTGGATGTAGAACTGACATGCTGCAGGCAGACATACACACCTCATTGACTGGCAGTTATATAACTCTACTGATGCCATTAATATAAAATACGGATGTGGGACGCATAAGTATGTATGTTGCTATAAATGACTGGGTATTTTCAGGTTTAGATTTGGCTGCTTATGCATTTATCTTCATTTTTATAATTTCCTCCCAATTTCCTAAGCTAAAAAGTGCTATTGCTCATAAATACAGATCGTGACCTCAGACTCATGCCATTGGTTGAGTAAATGTTGCTGTCAGGCGAGAAAGTATATGAAATACATGACACACATCAGTTTCAAAAGTGCCATCGTGATTTGGGAAGTCTAGCACATTTTTTTCAGAGAGCTGTATGTCTTATTTCAGCAATCGTTCACTGGCATCAGCAAGGGATTGTAACGTGTAGGGGCTCAAATTATATTTTGAAGGTTATCCTACAACAGATAGGCGCCCCACTGCTATGGGACCGACTGACAATATATGAAAACTACCCACGACGCTTTCATCCAGCTGTTCTTACAAACCATGTCTCAAAATTGCTGAAATTCAAACACACAGGGTTAAAGGGTGTTCATGCATTCAACCTGACAGCTTTATCTCTGAAAATCGTCCGGAAACCATTCAGTTTCTGCACAAGTCAGTTATTTGCAGACATTGCATGTTAATGATGCGAGAAATTTAAAAAGGTTTTGAATAGCAGTTCAAAGTAGTTATTCATTGGTGTCATCAAATTTTTATGTTCGATAACAAATAGCATCAGTAATTTGCACATACTGTAGATGATGTGACAAATTTGAGTAGATTTAACATAGCATTAAGTAATTATATATAGGTATAAGCAGATTTTTATCCAATTTCCATTAGTCTTAACTAATAAGGTCAGTCTTGATGTTTTTTATGGGTCTGTGTCTCTAATATTGGCGCAATGACATGCATGTTTTTATTTTATGCTTATTGCTCAACATGCTTGTATATGTAAGAGTGGTTTTTCTGTACTTACCTCCTCCAGTTTGATTGTGATCATAGTGAAGGCTCTAAACACACACTCTGTGGCACCCGTGATGGTGATGATTCTCTCTGGGCATGAGCCTTCTGAGATATTGATACGGGCACTGCTCTGTAGGCATGGAAATGTAAAGGAACAGTAAATGGATGGGAGGTTGATAAAGAGAAAGAGTAAAAAAACAAAACAAAAAAGTCAGTGTAAATAAACTTAATAGTATGCATTTACTCTAGTGGTATTTCTGCTCAAATGCAAAGGAAAGTTGTGGCCTTGCTTGTATTGTATTTTAAAGTGTTAGTCCACCCAAAAATGAAATTAGCCCATAAATTCTTGATCTTTCAAGCCATTTGATGCAACTCAGTGGGTGTTGCACTCCATCGGTCCATGAGAAGTTTAATAAAAAAGCGCATCCATTAAAAAAAAAAAGTGTCCCAGAGGGTGAACAAATTTTCCTTACTTTAGCAAAGGAAAACCAGTCTCCTCTTGGCTTATATCGAGATCCCCCAACATTCTTCTTTACAAATCCTCGTTTTGTACTTCTAAATAGTGACCATTGATTTGTTTCCATGTGCGTCACTTCTGAGCGCCGCATGCGCAAAGCTGACCTCATACGTCATTCCCCCGGAACTGCTTCGTTTACAACTGTGATTGCTAGATTAAACTGATTATAACGTTTTGAATGTGCTGAATAAAAAAATAAAATAAAATAAAAATGCTTATCTGATGCAATTACTGTAAAGCATGCAAACCATGCACAAAGCTCAAATATTTTGAGCTGAAGTTTATTTTTTACACCATTTTTCCCCCCACACAATGGTAGTTTCAGTTTTGCTTCGATCTTGTATAGACTTGGTGATTATAATGAATTCCACTATAATTTATGATTGTTTTAAATTGTTTAACCTTTTAATTTCTTTTCTGTTGTTGTGGAGTGATAGAAATGTATGATTTCTTCTTCTTCTTTTTCAAAAAAAAGTATTCTACTTCTGCTAATAAAAAGCACAAAACAGCAGAAAAAAATTAAATAAATAAAAAACATCAGTGAGAATTTCTTCAGTTTATGACATCTATCGGGCCCAGGATTGACCCCTGTGGTTCCCCAACTAATGCAATAGAGAATGCCTCATGCGCAGGCTTGTGTTAACATTTGCCACCCCCAAACTGTTAATTAGGTTGAAAAAACATTATTTTTGACATTTTATGTTGTTAGGAAGCAAAAACCATTAGGTAGAGGTTCAGGCGAGCTAGAGAACTAGAGACAAGGAAGAATGTCTACTGATTATTAGTGTCAGAAAAAAAAAGATTTTATTTTTTATTCTCGGAGGGAATAAAGTGTGAGTGTGAAGTATCACACTCACCCACTCCTGGGTTTTTCTCCTTGGTAACCCACTTCAATCTTTATCTGGAAGCTATTGTTATTTGCAACTACCTTGAAAATACCAACGCATTCATATCAAACTAATGAATTAGAGTCTGCTGTGTGTGTGCGTCATGCGCCCTTGAGATGAAAGGCTTAATTTAAATATTCATGTCTTCTGCAGTCTTTCAAATTTAATGTGGTGGACATCAACTGTTTTGAGGACATATGTGGGACGTAAGGGCGTTTCAGTGTCTTTTTTCCAACATTAAACCACATTTATGTGTAAAAATCCATGTGGAATAGTGCCGCACTAGCTTAACATGATGCATGCTGGGAAGCTGAGAATGACTCTATTTTGTAGCTTACCTCCTCTCGTATCCTTTTCACTGTCTCTCCTTTCTGTAGGGGAGAAAAAAAGATCATAAAGCACTTATTGCATTTGTCTCGCGTTTGTTTGCATGATATGTTGTTTTCCCAGGGTGACTGTCTTTCACAATGGCTTTTGGTGAAGGATAAAGTGAGATTGACTAGTTGAACAGATAGCTCAAATTAATATCAATTCTGCTTCACTACACAGCAATATGGCATCTGCATGGATAGGTCTCAGGGGAACAGGTTTTCCAATCGAAGTCCCTGCAATTGGACTGACTAGGGAATCAATAGTCCATGAATCACTTAAATAGCCTCCCTCTATCTCTGACACAGAAGCTAACGTGTATGGCATAGTCATGACTGCAGATCCCGAGACCTGCTTTTGCACGCTTGACTGGCATTTCATTGTCTGTAGATGGGCTAAAAGGATGATTGGATATGTCATAACAGAGGTGAAGCGAGGCTTGGTTGGTTTTAATTTATCAGGGAAATTGACATTTCAGATGAAACAGTTTCGAGACCACCCATCTCATAAATCTAGCCTTAATAGGAATAAAATATCATGCCACAAAGTTCTTTAAAACATCAAACATGTTGCATGTAGCAATGTTTGCAAATATAACTTAACCAGTCCCTTTCAGAGTTGAAACCAAAAATAAATGAACAAAAACAAGGCTGCAGAAGACCAGAAGTACAATTCTATCATGACAACTCTCGGAGGCTTCGGTAAGAAATATTGCTGCTGCACTTATTACATACAATATATGAATAACCCCTATGTAACATTCATAAATCACCCAATAGAAGATCTATACAGGTGGAGCTGGTGAAGGTGGAGGGTTTCTGAAGCATGCTGCAATTGCTACAGCAAGCACTAGACAAGTATTTGAATGTTGAGCACCAAGCTCATTGGCTGCAAATACAAAACAAATCAATCACCATGTAATGATGTCATTATGTCAGATTGAGGTAGATCTTTTGGACTGCACCATCTAGAGTTTCATGACAGGATTTTGTTAAAATATGTTATACTTGTGTGTTGATCATTCAGCCAATGAAACATAAAAAAATCATATTTAACAAAATGACTGACAAAAATGTTTTGGGTTATATATGTTGGGTTATAGTTAACTAACTAAATGTTATTTGAAATAAAATCAACATTAACTGAAGCATGTAAAAAGTATTTCATTTCAGCTTGTTGCCAAAAAACATTTCTCATATTCATTTAATTTAACAATCTACTAAAATCACTAAAAATTCAAACTGAAATAAAAACTATTATAAAAAGGATATAAGGATATAAACATATATAGATGTTAAAAAACTAAACAAAAATTACAAAAACAAAACAAAATTACTAGAACTATTTACTATAATTGCTAAAATAAAATCCAACTATTATTAGAACCTATGATAGCATCCCAATTATATGAATATCTAACTTTAAGCTTTTTGTATTTTTTTTAATTAACTAATTTTTTGGCAAAAAAAAAAAAAAAAAGATTATGACAAAGAAAAACATTTCCATCCATACCATTCATACAATACAATTCAGAATACTGATTAATTGTAAAATTTAATGCAAGTATGCTTCTTGAACAGAAGCCAGCATGAACGTGTTCTGTTCATAGTAACCGATTACTTGTAACCTGGATAATGTTATAAGGTTCCAAAGATTAGGTACTTGTAATTAGATTAAATTACATTTTGAAATACACATAATTCTACTGCAGTTGCTTTTTATTGATTACACGATTATCAGACAATAGCAATACATTATTTATAATTTACTGACTCTCCATAATGCTTGTTTTGTTCTGCTTGTGTTTTTTATGAATGAAGCCCATTGAACTCTTGTACTTCCAGTCCCTTCCGAGGCCTCATTTTCATTTATGTCAAATTAAACATTGTCTACTGTGGCTGAGCTCTTTTACTGATTATAATTTACTATTCACCTTCATTCCTTTCTCCTGAAAGATGTATTATGAATATTAATTGACTCTAGGCTGCCCCTCCCCACGAATATCTCCAGTGGTGATTTGTGATGGAAAACCACCGGTAACGGCACAGATTTAGTCTAGGGCTGTGTTTAATCTATGTCTGTGAAGCCAAGCCTTGGTTTATTGATTTAACAGTGGGGAGTTATACACCATAGACCTTCATTTATTTACTATGCTTCAGAGAGAAAACAAGAGGGAAAAAGAAGACAACAGAGGATGTCAAAACATAATTTAGCTGATCTTATACTGGAACGTGATTGAGCATTACATGATCATCATTCCATAAATGTCACCCAAAAGCCTTGGGACAGATGTTTATGATTTCAGTCCTTGGTGAGAGAACATAATATTCAAATTGGCTTGATGAAAAATCTGACTCTGGCTTAAATTAATGCATCAAAAGGATGGAGGCTTTTTAACTTTTTCTTTTTGATACAGCAATGTTACACTTTGATTTAGGAACATTGCCAGTAGTGGGAAGTACAGCCAGAATCATACTTTATGCAAGTATTTAAATGCACACGAATGCCTGGCCAGCAAACTGAAAGTGTGCATAATCCCAGAATTGAAGGGGGTGATAGAGTTATCAACGTGTTATAATTCAGATAGCTAGATAATCGTGTAGATGGTTTAATTAACTTCAGCAAACATGCTCAGCCAGATTCTCTGCAAACTTTATAGGCATTTATATGTTAGCTATAGCGGCACTTGTGGCAAGAACACAATATCAAATTTGCGTAGCCTAAAGAAGTTTGCGTAAATATTAAGTTTGCATAGCAAGGAAAACTTGCATTCACATTACTGCGTATGTTTCAGGCACTACTTGTTGCAGCGGTTTCTTTTTATTGGTTGAGATCCTTGCTACAGGAACTGAAGCTAAGATTATTCTTGATTTGTAGTTTGGAAGTTTTAACCAGAATAAAATATGAGATCAAGTTTGTGTAGCGTTTACCTTCTTGCATAGATTCTGTTTCTGGCACTGCTTGTTGCAACTATGCTTTGTTTTTATTGGTCGATGAGATCCCTGCTACAGGAAGTGCAGCCAAGTTTGTTCTTGATTTGTTGTTTGGATGTTTTAATCGGAACACAATATTAAATCAAGTTTGCTTAGCAGGGAATGCTTGCGTTCACATGTCTGCACAGACCAGGACTGTGGTCTGTGATTACGTAATCACATTACAAAAATTAAGTACTTGCAATTAGATTAAATTACTTATTTATTTGTATTTTATTTTATTGATAACGTGATTACATATTCAGATAATAGCAATATATGATTTATAATTTAAAAACCAATCATCAGTCAGGTGGCTACACAGCATTTGACCACTCGATTTAGAAAAATCATCTCAGTTTTAAGAAGTGTTTCAACATTGCATATCAAAAATACAACTAATGGTACAAGATTATCTCTTTTAAATCAATGTGATAAGCTAGTTGGATCAAAAGCAATTTAAAAGTAATCAAAAGGTAGTCTGAATACATCATTAAAATGTGTAATATAATGGATATTGAAAGTAATCTACCCAGCTCTGGTGCAGAATATGTTTCGGCCATTACTTGTTGCAGTTAACATTTGTTTTCATTGGCTGATGAGATCCCTGCTACAAGTAAGTGCAGCTAAGCTTGTGATTTATTTGGTGTTTAAATGTTCTAATCAGAAAACACTATGAAATCAAGTTGGCATTTGTGTTCACATATTCAAGTTGATTATGTTTCAGGGCATTGTTGCATCTAGGCTTTGTTTTTTATTAGTCGATGAGATTCCTGCAACAGTCTTCATTTTTCAAATTTTTTTTGTGCAAGACAAAAGAGTGAATTGTGTTTTCGAGAAGATGTATTTGCAGCACTGGAGCTCAGAGTGGTCTGTATCTGTCCGTCTGGCTCTTGTCCTGAGGCCAAACTCTGGCAAAGACCCAGAGACCTATTAGCAGGCCAGTTTTGAAGAGAGCTTTGTTTCACAAGAGATTTCTTTGGAGCCAAGGAAATGCCAACAACTGTGTGTATTTGTGTGTGTATGTGTTTTGTCGCTCCAGGACCCAGAGTTGGCCGAAGCAGGAAAAAAAAATCCCACAAAAATCATCTCATCAGGAGCTGACACACTGTTTACTAATCATTGTGACATCTACATCGTGCCTCTCCGCTCTAGGGATAAACAGAGCTAGCTGTAGAATTGAACAGCGTAATATATCCAGATCATTAATACATAAGATGCACGACTCGTTGCATTTAACAAGTCATTTGCTAGGAAACATCAAGTCACATAGTGACACATTCTGTAGGATTCTAATCTGGGCTTTTGGATTGTAACCTAGAGGTCTGTGAGAAAGATTGTGGGAACCATCTTATACAGAGGAAAAAACAAACCCAATAGCGACAAAAATCTCAAGACGCATCCACCAAATCTAATAAGTCAACAGCAGGGACAACAGGAACAAAGAGATTCGCTCACCTTGCCTATGATGCTGCCGACCTCCTGTGAAAAAAGAAACAAAGCAAATGTCAGCTTATTGATTACCAAGCTCACTCCCCACTCATCCGTCTGTGGGTTTTGATGAGGTAGGCTGGGTCTGGAGTGTCTGTGCACTCAGGGATCACGTGGAACCATATTAGTTTAGTGCCCTACAGGCTCTGGAAGCACTTGGTACCTTTTAAATGTCCCATCTTGGGTTTAAAGTCAACTCAAAATGGTGTTCATAACCCATTTGATTTATGTGACCAAGAAGTACAATATTTCAGGACAAAACTTGTCAGGATTTGATTGGATTGCGAAAGTTACTATACACTATTAAAAACAAAGGTTCTTTATTGGCATCAGTGGTTCCATTAAGAACCTTTTACACCCATGAAACCTTTCCATTCCACTCATGGAAAAAGGTTCTTCACTTTAAGAAAAAGTGGTTCTGTTCGAGATCCTACCTACTAAACACACCTACCTGCAAATTTGTAGCAATCCTGAAGACCTTGATTAGCTTGTTTAGGTATGTTTGATTAGGGTTGCAGCTAAGCTCTGCAAGAAAGATGATCTCAGGGTCCAGAGTTAAGAACCCCTGTTCTATGGCATCACTGTGAAAAACTCATTCTGAAACCTTTATTTTTAAGAGTGTATGGAAGTTTGTTGTAAAGCTATTTTAAAGATGGTGAATGTTGGATGATTTCATTTTAATTAGATATTAAATAGCAAAACGTTTTTCTTCTTAATGGGGTGTTTCCACCAGACGCGACTTAACAAATAAATTGCATTATTCACACTTAGTTGGGCACTTGAACATTTGCAGTTTACTCGCTTCATTCGCGCGTGAAATTCACTTTTGAACAGACACAAATTTGCGTCAAGGGAGGGACTTCTAATTGGTTGAGTTCACGCAGAATTGTGATTTCAACTAGTGCTGCAACGACGCGTCACAGTGTTTACATTTCGCGTAATGGCGGCTTCTGCTCCTGGGAATGGAGAAAGTTGCATTCTATCACAAAAACAGAAACCACGGTTATCAAAAGTATGGGAATACTTAAACAGAGGCCAAATAAAATGGTCCTTTGTTCCATTTGCAAAACCAATATGGTGCACGATGGCAGCACAACTGCGATGCACGAGCACCTCAGAAGAAAACATTTTGGCGCTCTCCAGTGTTACAGTTTAACTGGTTACCGTTTTAATCTGTGACCAACTTCCTGGTTCAGGTCTCTGCTGCAGATGTGATGGAATTACCGCAGCAGACTCGGCGATTCTAAAAGCACAAACTGATGTGATATTATTAAGTGTCTAATAAACGCAGACTTGCTCATTGCATGATTCTGATATTCTTGTAAAGATTAAAAGTTATTCATATGATCACCCGTAGCGGCTGAAGTAAGTAGGATAAATAAAAAATAAAGTAAGTCTGTGTTGGCACGAGTTTCAAACATGCGTTGAAAGATGGCGCGCCGCGAGACAACAGTCACAAACCACCAAGCTACCGATCTATACCGAACTAGCTCCAGATCTCTTGATTCAAGACAGGACTCTCGGCGGCACATCGTGCATCTGCTGAATTAAGGAAATGTGATCGTGTTTTCCGCGTGTGATCTGTGTTTACCTATTATGAAAATAAACCATAGCAGAACACTGACTACATTTTATGGTTTGTGATGCTAAAGAACATTTCATGACGTCTCAGACAACTGTAAATTTGTGGCTACTGTGGTTTAATTATGAACGCTATTGTTAACTCATATTTACCATAGTAAAATAATTTTCTTTGCCTCTTTATTTTTGTATACTGTAAAAACTTCAACCACATTTTAGTATTTTTGGGAACAAAAATGAATAAAGGTTGAACTATTATATTAGAAGTTGTACTTATATTTTTTTGTAAAGTTATTCAAAGGATTAATTAGCTAATCAAAAAAAGAACATTAGATTAATAATTTATTTTAATAAAAATAATCGTAAGAGTGGTCGTCTAATCGAAAAATAATTGTTAGATTAGTCGACAGAAAAAATAATCGTTAGTTGCAGCTCTAATTTCAACCACCATTTATTCTAATAATTTTCAAAATATTACTGTTATCGTGTATGAAATGTAGTTTTAAAAGTATTTCTGAACTCAAATATGTGGTTTATTTATAAAGACAGTGTTGATTTAAATATGTGTTTCGCCGATTTCGGAGACGATCAGCTCCACGCAATCAGTGGGAGCTCAGTCCTCATGTTACTGACGAGAGCAGTCTCGACTTGGCTAGTCCTTCTGACAGCTGGCTCTTATATCTCTTTAGTGGTTAAACATAACATATAATTTGTTTTGGGTAAATCTAACAGGTAATCTTTGTTTTCAATTCAGTTAATCTATTAATATGTTAAATTGAAAATAAAAAGAGGCAATACTGTCTTTGCATTGACTAAACGTGTAAATTACTCGCGGTTAATGCTTTATTCGCATCTGGTGTGACCGCACCATTAGAGTAACATACACTGATTTACCGTTTACAGTAAGACCAAAAATGTGTGTTGATTTCATGTTGACTTTAAAGTATGCTTGACAAATGGTCATTAAAATCACATTCATTAAACGGCAATGCACTTTCTTGTAATGTTTGTCAAGTGCCTCAACACACTCTATTGGCAATTTGTTAATATTGTAAGTTTTGGTGGCTAATTTAAATTAATTTGTAGTCATTTGTAAATTTTCGTAAGATTGTGTATAATTTATATCATACTAACTGACAATTAAGTTTAGAGGTGGACTTTCATGCTTGATTGTTTTTCTAAAAATGGTACATTCCAATACGAATCATGCTGTATGAATATGCAAACCGTCGCCTTTGTTTTCTCGCAGGTGGCAGTTGACGTGTGAAGTGTTATAACTCTGGCTAGAGTGCAGGAAAAAGTCTGAAGGATGATGTCATGTACCACTTACGGTACTGTGACATCATGTACCAAAGTTTCTTGAAAAGTTTTCAGCAAGGATGTGAGTTTTAAACTGCCAAAAATTAAAGGCATCCCTTAAGTCTTCAATGATCTCTGTTTATCTTCATTCGAAGATCGGATCACAATCTTTTGATGGAGAATTAAGGTAAATTGGCACATAAATCATATAAATGTGGTGGTTTATTAACGGTTCATTATGTTTTCATTGGTTTTTCATGACTGTTTTTAATGACTCTTTCCTTTTAAGTAATATGCAAATGAGAAAAATCAAGGAGTTTTAGGCATGTGGGTGGAAATCTGTCACTGGCAGCTGGCTGACAGTTAAATGAACATGTTGACACTGTAATGACATGGCAATGAAATCCACAACCATTTGTTTACTAAGAACTTAAGAGAATTCAAGCAGATTCAAAACAATATACTTGTTCTGAGCTGTACACGTTAAAATAGAAGAAAAAATTATCATACTAAATTGTATTTTTAAATAATTAAGAACTTCTTGCTGACAAATGGGTAAAAACTAGTGGTTTGAAAGATGTTAAATAGCAATAAATTAGTATTTTTTGGGGCTGCACTGTGATCCATAAATAGTCTTTTAATGTCATGTATTGATTAGTGTTATAAATATAGAAGACATGTTTTTTTGTAATTATTATTGCATTATTATTTTTATATGAACTATATTACTACATTTTAGTGTAATTCATGGTCAAATATATGGCAGTCATTATTTTGGCTCAGAGAAATAAGTGCATGAATGAATGAATGGGACACATTTTAAAGCATGTCAAACTTTGTTTTGATGCTTAAAGATAAGATAAAATAAAGAGTAAAATAAAATAAAAAATACTTTTCATCTTTGACCCACAAACATTTTTGGGGGGCTGGAAACATTTTTCTCACATGGGAACTTCAGTGAACATTTTTGAATAATGATGGAAACCTAATGGACAGTTGAATCATTATTTTAATCCAATTTATCAAAATAACATACAAAATCACACTTCTCAATACTATCTGCATGCTGAAGTTAAATCAGAGATTATGTTAAAACATACACGAACACTATGTCGCTAACAAAATACCCCTGAGCATAAGGTACATATTAAACATAATCATCCAGCTTCAGTTTTCATAAGAAGTTTCTTTATAAAGCACAGTGTAATTTCAAAATGTAAACATTGGGCTGCTTCTCTCAAGGTTGTCTTGCATCGAAAACACTGAATGTTTGTTGTATAAGTGTGTGCATTTACCTTGCCGTGCATGAGCAGCCGGAGAGTTAGAGTGACGTTCATGCCTCCATCTCCAAAATCCTGCTCACAGTTCATCCTGACGTGGGATTCGGGCCGAGGGAGACGCATGAAAGATGCTCTTCGGATGATTGAATGGGCAGGGAGGGGGGAAGGCAGGATTTCTCCTTCCACTCACCACTCTGGAACGACAACACACAAAGCATACGTCAATATTTTAACACTGGAACAAAATTACGCTTTTAAAATGTTGAAGAAAAGCCAACTACAGTTGCTGTCATAAGTTTACATCCCCCTTTCAGAATCTGCAAAATGTTAATAACAAAATAAGAGGGATCATACAAAAATGCATGTTATAGTTTATTTAGTACTAACCTGAAAAAGAGGTCAAATGCTTACTGATGATCCAGAAGGAAAACCCATGCATTAAGAGCCGGGGGGTGAAAACTTATGAACAGAAGGGAAATGTGTAAACTTTTCTTATTTTGCCTAAATATCAAACATATATATATATATATATATATATATATATGAGTACTGTCCTTCAGAGGCTACAGAGGATACTTATAATGTTTCCCAGAAGACAAAATAATTTTATTTTACCCAAAAAGTTTTGGTTTGCATGGATTTTCCTTTTCGAGCATTAGTGATCGTTTGAACCTTCTGTAATAGTTGTGTATGAGTCCATAAGTTGTCCTCAGTGTGAAAAGATGGATCTCAAATTCATACATTCATTGTTGGAAAGGTTCAAACACACGAAAATGCTGGAAAAACCAAAGAATTTGTGGGACGTGAAGGATTTTACTATCACAAAACAGAAAAAACAGCTGTGGATCATTCAGATAACAACACACTATTAACAATCAATGGGGATGTCAAATTCTGAACAGGGTTTCATTTTTATAAATTCAACTACAGTTGTTGCTTGTGGACTATATGTAAACATCTTTTAAGTGAAATATCTTATTCAAGTCAGTACTAAATAAACAATAACATGCATTTCATATGATCCTTCTTATTTTTGGTAAAATAGCCTAATTAACATTTTGCAGATTCTGAAAGGTGGATGTCAACATTTGATATCAACTGTAGGTCCATATTTATTGCCACCGAACAGTAAGAGAGCGAAACACATGGGAGGGATTGGGAAATGACCCCGGCCTAGATTCGAACACGTGGTGGCTTCTGTTTGCCTTGACAGGAGTCAGCATGTCTCACAGCAGTAAATAAGATGATATGTAATAGCCACACCATCTGCTCTTATGTGCAAAGTGTTCAGTTAAGTGAGGACAACCATGACACACAACTCAACAATGGCTCAGCAGCTGAATGATGACAATGAGGGCCACCAAATCCAGTGTCACCAATTCAGTCAATCTTACAAAGCCGGAGAGGACTAGTGGAAGTGCTCGCTGAAATTACTCCCGCTGCATTCACAGTGCTTTTTGGTGATGGGAGAGGTGATGCTGAGTTGGGCTATTTTTTTCTTTTTCTTTTTGATACAGGAAATTGCAGGTTTTTGTGCAACCGTGCCTGTACATGTTGAGACCTTTTTAGGCAGAATGGTGTAAAGAGCAGTAGGAAATCTCTAAGATAGCACATTTGAAGCGGTTTCGGATCAAATGAGCCATAATCATTTTATATGCATTCTACAATCCCTGAATCGCACAAACAATGACAAGAGGTGATTTTTGGAGGAAGGATCATTTCATGTGGTCCAACCAACATTCTGATAAAATGAAATTAAAATAGGCCTTCATGACTGTGTGTAAAGATCAATAAGTAAAATATGAGAAAATTGTACCTTTTTATGACAAAGCTGAAAGTTAGTTCAAAACCATTTTGAAAAATAAGATGTGCGAGAATATTACACATACAAACATTGTTATTGTTAACTAAAGTCTAAATTAAATTGTTTTCAATAATTGAAAAAAAAGGAAACTGAGATCTAAATATGAAATAAAACAACTTTAACTTAAAGAAATTAAAAATGATGCATTAGCAACTAAAGAAAATACAATTATATATATATATATATTTTTTTTTTTTTTTTTTTTTTACTAAAATTACTAAAACAAATAAACTCAAATCACAGCCACACAGACATACCATGTGCAAAACAAAAACTAATAGAAATAAAAAAGCACATACACTTATTATACATAAAAAGTAACTTCAACTGAAACCTCATTTTTAAGTAATTATTTTAGTTTATAGTTACTTGATGTGCCTTTTAGTTTTTGTTTAAAATATTTAAATACAAGTTTTATTTTTTTTTATTTTTTTTTACTTTTTTATAGTAAGTAGTAAGTTTGTAATAATTTAACTGTAATTTCAGTTAGGCATCATTTCTAATTTTGAGTGTCAGGTTTGAAATTGATCAAATTTGAAATGATAAAAAGCAAAACTTGTATAGAATTAAAAAAAAAAATCAAAAAAATAAAAGCTGAAGCAAATTAGTTATACATGCTCTCTCTCTCTCTCTCTCTATATATATATAATTAGAGCAAGTCTCTCAGTTAGAAAATGAGAGTTTGGTAAAAGAAAAAACATTGCAAAATATTTCATTTATTCTTCCATTTCCCAAAGGATCAGAATCAAGCCTACTTACAGTAACACTAAAAACCTTCCATCAGCTTCTAAACGTCCCCCAAATTAGGCTGCAAGCGTTATAATTTAAAAGTTGATTGGCAAGTGTTTTATAAAGCTTCAAGGTGAATGAAATAAGCTCTCGGCTCTCAGAGGAACTGCTACATCAGACGTCCCGGGTGCTAAAACTGCAGCATCACAGCACGCTTGATGATTCCTAGAACATCTGCTCGCCGTAACACCACCCACATTCACCCACGTCGCGCTTTCTGAAACCTGCCGACACTTTAATTAAAGCTGCATTTTTCGAGGCCGCTCAATTACAGGTGTGGGTGTGTGTGTTTTCAGATAACATCGGAAGACAGCCAAGATTTCAAAGGGGTGGCACATCAGTCAGTTGGGGCTCTGAGAAAGTAGGTCAGAAATCCAAAAAGCGAAGCCGAGAGGCATCAGTGAGCCCTGTGTAGGAGTTGGATAGTCATGTCCAGGGGTGGTGGTGGTGGCGTATACATGTCATTAGTGCAGAGCCATCACTACTTGTGCCTGTCTCATTTTTTTCTCGTCCCTCAAGGCGATTCACCAACCAATTAGAAGAAGAGACAGCAAGAGGAACGAGAGCGAGATGATGGTTCCCATTGGTTCGCACCTGTGGTCGCCGGGATTTTGCCAAGTTAAATGTGTTTCTGGATCTTCTGTTGGTGCCAGAACAACAGAAACATAGTCGACTCGTAATACCTCAACTCTAAATTAACATTAAACTAGGGCCGATCAGTGTGATCTTTTTTTTTCCTTCTCAAAAATCTGCATTTTTCATTTTATAAAAAAAAAAAAAAAAGTTATAAATTCTGGAGTTAGTTTAATGGTTTAATTAAACCATATTAAATCATACAAGGTCTAATAAACTGAATTCATAAAAGTTTAGCAGAAATTATAAAAAAAAACACAAATTAAATCAAAGCTATATAGAAATATTTAAACTGAAAATACTTGAAATGAGAAACGCACATGAAAAGACTTATAATAAAATAAATAAATAAAAATAAATGGAAATGTAATATATATATATATATATATATATATATATAAATTATGTTTGCCAACTAACTGGAATAAGTTGAATAAGGTTCCCCAAATACTGTTTTTAATTTTAATTTTACTTTTTTTTTCTGGACTCGTTTTAGCGGTTTAATAAAAATTTTATCAAAACAGACAAAACATTTTAGCTGAAAATACCAAAACAAATAAACTCAAATCAAAGCTACATAGCACTTCAACAATTAACTACTTTTTTTTTTTTTTAAGATTTTTTCTGTTTTCATTTTTTTCTGGATTCCATTTTAATTCTTTTATTTTTATTTTATTAGATAAAAAGGATGCCTAACCAATTTAATTCATAAGATTTTAACAATAGGGTCCTATGATATTTTTTGATGCCGTTGTTGTTTTTTAATGTTTTTATACAAATTTATTTAAAAAATATTGTAATGAAATTAAAGTATGAAACTTGAAATATTTAATTGATCTTTAAAAAAATATTTTTTTGCCAAACAAAGTGCTGTACAACATATTTACTGTTGTAGATGAATAAATTACATTCCTAAATTATAGTTTAATAAACTGTATTATATTGATTGATTTTATTAAACGGGAATATATTTCTGACATAGTTTCTTCAAATTAAATCAGACATCTCATTAAAATTCTCCTAAACTGGTCTATGTTGTGATTTGATTAAGTGCCTTACTTAAGCCTTGCTTTTGATTTATTAATCCAAATGTAGCCAAATTACAAAATGCCAAATGGAAATTTCATCTTGTCATTAATCAATATGTGTACGTTTTTCAAGCCAGATCATGATAATAAATCGCTTCTGCTACAGATGTCAGGTTTTAAAACAACCTCAGTCAAGAGGTTTATAACTATGTCTAGGCCTAAATGCACTTGGCTAAATATGTGAGTCAAGTTAGTGAAGAAAAAAAAAAATTCTAACCAATCCAAAGTTTTCATTCGACCAAGAAAGGCATGCAAATTATGTCAAGTATTAAAAAATTGCCTGACTTTGTTTTGAATAAAAAAATCCAGTGCTGACTGTTAAGGTTCCCATGCGCTGAACCAATAATCAATAACATAAAAATCTTAAAGCCAACTGATTTTTTTTTTTTATCTATCCACAGCACTAAACAACAGATCTAAACCCCTAACTTTGAAATCAAACCTGAAATGTTGTTTCTAGACCACCAAAGATGTTTATCCAGGAACATTTCCTACTTACACCTGTATATCTAATGTCACTGTTTGAACATGATCTCCCATATAATTAATGCAAATCACCTGTAAATCTCCTTTTTCTTTATGTGTAATACAATGGCGCATCTAATGAAGACTAATTAGCAGTGCTAAATGATGCTTCGCCGCCTGTAGTGTGTGAAAATATGGATTATCAAGACTGGCCACAGTCAATTACATTAGAGCCCCACAGTGACTGTGTTTACATGCACAGAGCTTTCAACTGAGTTCTGTATTCTGGCTAAGATTTTATTCTGGAAAAAGTATAACTCACTTCACAGCTACCGGAATATTTCTGTAGAAGAAATGAAAATAAAGTGAATCGCATTGCAGGGAGAATCAGACCAATTGAAAACATTTGTAATTAAATACATGTATTGACAGCTGGAAACCCATAAATACATGGCACTTTAATTGCTCATCGCTTTTGACCAATATTTGGCGCACACATTTTGGTATCATTATCAGATCCAGTCTGGCATCATTCCAACAAATTTGATCATAAGTTATACAAAATGGTTTGAGGTATCAAAAAGCTTTGAATTCATTTTCTTCCAGCATGGCCTGATGATGATCTGTGTAAAATTTGGTGAAGATTGAACAAACTGTCTAGGACGAGTAAAAAAAAAAATAAATAAATAAAAAATGGTTTTGACCTAAATCAAAATGGGATGACAGACAAAAGCCTCGTTCAGACTGTCAGCCTACATCTGATTGTTGTGCAAATCCGACTGATATTCGAAAATATTTCGATAGTCTGAACAGCAATGAACTACATGAAATCCGCTTTGTGCAAATCTGTTTCGAGCTACATTTGTATGTGGTTTAGAGTCCTATTCAGATCACATTTCTGGAAATCCGTTTCAGTCTGACCAGATCGGCGTTGCTTTTTCACACCCTCACGTCACGTAAATCGAAACACGTCAGACTTTTTTTAAAGTACTTAAAACTTAAAAAACTTAAACTTTAGTTAAACTTAACTTTAAATACTTTTTGAAAGTAGCGTATACGGGAGCATGGAATAAAGCCGCACATTCTAGCTTCCTGCGTTTCTGCCGCTGCCTCACAAGACTAAATATAATAATTTATAATGTCTTATGACATGACATGTTGCTATGTCATAAGACAATGTCTGTATTGCAAACTGTATTGTTGTTACTGTTGTTTTTAGTTTAGGCAAAACAACCAGTGTTAATTTCGTTAACGAAGACAACGACGAAAAATATTTGTTAACAATGTTCGTTAGTGAATAACGTTGATGAGCTAAAAAAATATCTGATGACGAAATTATGACAACATTTATGCCGCGTCTTAGTTAACTAGACGAGACTGAACTATGATGTTATTTGAGGACTACCGGACATTCAAAATGCATCCTATTGGCTATTGGATAGGCTAATAAAACTCGAACTAGCGATCTGAAACAATGGCCTCAGCTCCCGAAGGGGTAGGGATAAGGTAACCAGACGTCCCGATTTTCCCGGGAGCCACAATTCGTTGTCGATTAACTTAAAGTTAGTGATGGCGGGATAGGTGGAATCACGATGATAGAAGTGCTCACTCTCGCGCGCGCGCTCCACTTCCTCAGTTCTCACATACAACACAACAGTCACCATGTTTATCGTGTAGAGTATCTCACGTAAATACACTAGGTTATGGATTAAGTGAACGTGAACAGTTGTGTGAAAATTGAATGTGTGTCAGTATTTCATGCATGCCTTGGACAGCATTCCAAGTTAACCAACAAAAGATGTTAAATAAATGTATACATGTTAAGTAAAACCTACAGTATCTGAAAAATTAGTTTAATTTGTATTTCTGTTGTATTTGTCTTTTTGTGCTTCTTTAAATAAATATACATAGTTGCTCCTTTTTCACTTCTGTTAAAGAGATAGTTCACCCAAAAGTGAAAATTGTCATAATTTATTCAAGGTTTTCCAAATTCAATCCTTGATTCAAATTTCTCATAAGCTTAATTGATTTGGTCTAAAGAGAGAAGAATTAATGATTATTTTAATTTGAAAACTTCATTTAAAATAGCTACTAAATACATTTTGGTAACTACAGTTTGGCTAAAACTATTGACTAAAAGTAGTGACTAAAAGTTGACAAAAATGCAATGACTTTTCGTCGACTAAAACTATGAAAGACTCAAAAGACTAAAATGTGACTAAGACTATTAAGCATTTTCGACTCAAGACTAAGACTAAGACTAAATCAAAAATGCCTGCCAAAATTAACACTGATAACAACGCAACACCATTACCATAGAAACAAATGCACATTCTGTAAAAACGAAAGAGCGCTAATGGACATACAAATCAGATATGAGAACAGTTGTGATATGCTGTGTGGATAGTCAGTCATTCAAATGAGATTCCATCCAGTTATGCCCAAAATTGGTTTTGGGCTGACAAAATAGCATGTACCATTGTTTTTCGGGATGAATAATAATAATAATAACAATGATTTAAATAATAATAAACAAGTAATTTATGTCCTAAATAATAGGCTAATAATAATGCAAAAGAGTGTGATAAATCATAAAATGTAGGTCATTTCCTTTAATGTTTGTAAAGGTGTGATAACATTTACCACTGCTTTACGTATTTTTGTGGACAAAATCAAGCAATTTCATTACAAATCCATGTGATGGGTAATTATGCAAAATATTTCGCAACAGATAAGCCATGTTGACCAACAGAAAGCTGCATGGTTTGAAAGTGACTTCTGTGTGAACAGTGCTTCATTAATCACTACAATGTACCTTTTTTGCCCTCAAAATCTTCTGTGAAATTTCGCGAATGCAGCCCTACCTTAAAATGTTAAACGTTAATAGTCTCCTCCTGCTCCAAATATGCATTTCTTCATTATCTCAATTTTTTGCTATGTATATTTAATATGACCTAGATTATCTTTGTTTGGACATGCATCGATTTATATAAAACAAATTATGATGGATTTTCTGAATAAGGTGTTTGCATGGCCCAAAATTATGATTAAAACAAGAATAAGGCAGCTGTGTTATTCAGATTTTAGAAACCAGAATATTAGCCTAATCTGATTATAGCACTTAGTTAATGCACTTACATGACACTTGCATAATCAGAATATAAACAAATTCTGATTAATATCAGAATATTGTTATTCATGCAAATACAATTATTGATTATTTAAGAGTACCATGTAAATACCATGGTATTGTCCATAGTATTACCATCTAAGGCAAATATTATCATGGTACAGTAAGCATGTCTAAACATCAGAAACAGATTGACTCATGTGTCCTTACATAAATGTAACATGGGATATTGACCACATGCTGTGAGCTACGATCCCAAATGCATAAGATTTAAGTGCATCTCAGAGCACAGCTTGAGATCGATAAGTGCTCTTGCGAAGACATTAGGGAGCACCTGCACTCATGCTGGGAGGGTTTGAATATGAACACAAACTCAGGATTCATTCAAAGCATCTGTATGCAGGGAGGAGTTCGAGGTCATGGCAGAGCGCTGCTATTTGCATTGCTCTGTTTCTCTCTTTCGCTCTCTTCTTCCATGTTTGACACGCTGCTCAAATACACACCCTGCCAGTCAAGGCCGCTAAGGCTAATGTGTCGGTTCACTGTGTGCTTGTCCCGCAGCCCCCTTCCTCCCTTAACCCTTCAATATGTATAATGGTGCATTCCATGAATGCAAGAGCTGTTACAGGAAACCACCAAAGCGAGAATGGAAGGGGTGCACCAGAAGGACCTTAATGATCACTGGGGGCTTGATGAACACTTGGTTATTAGTTCATTCTGCAGTGTGCAGTTTTCATGTCATGTGCTTTGGTTGAAGGCACCAGTTTGCATTATTTCACCATATGTGTTATATTTAACAGTGGAATCCTTGGTGAAAAACTACATTACCCATGATGCTGTACAGTAAATTCCACCAATCAGAGTCGCAGCAAGCAAATCACATTAAACGTGCACTGAACTCCACCCATTCCCATGAAGCACCGCAAATAATAATACTTAAAATTTTCAATAAACTTAAAATATGTTGTTTCTATATACACAGTCGACGATTTTAAATTGATAGTTTTAGCTTTCTCCATTGTTTTTATTTAATGATGTCATTCACAATGGTTCATTGCATTGTAGTTCATTCTTTGGTATGTAAATAAGCTCTGTTGTGATTGGCTACCCTCTTTGCACATTAAATAAGTAACACTTTCCTTTTGTTTGTTTGGTTGTTGAAAGAGACCATATCTTGTCGTTTATTGTATTTTTCTTTCCTGAAAAAAGTCTACTTGTAGTCAAAGTTTCTGGCACCAGCTAGGGATCTCAAGAGTATGTCGAAAGTGTTGACTTTCAATCAAGTACTACTACTGCATATCTCAAATTGTGCAATTTGTTAAGATACCAAAATTTGATAGTACAAGTCAGAAAACTCAATATGAACTCAAACATTTTCAATTCTTCCAGCATCCAATGATCAAACAGTAAGCCACGTAAATTTATAGCTCAATACTTGTATTGTATGTCTCCATTTGTTTTTATTTCTCCTAAGAAATATCTCAGACCTGTATACGCCAACCTCATTGTATAGTCACATTTTCATTCACCAAACATTGGTAAATAATTTCAATAGAAATTCACAAAATTTTGTGAAAGGACGAGATATTTCCTCACACAGATTTGGCAACGGGTTTAAGCTGGTCACGCAAATTGGCTGTGCTTACTAACAGAAAGCTGCTTGGTTTTAAAGGAATATAATAATAATAAAAAAAATTATGTCATTAATTACTCACCCTCATGTCGTTCTGAGACCTCCGTTCATCTTTGGAACACAAATTAAGATATTTTTAATGAATTCTGAAAGCTCTCTGACCCTCCCATAGACAGCAATGTAATTAACATAATCAACGTCCAGAAACGTTGCAAGGACGTCGGTAAAATAGTCCATGTGACATCAGAGGTTCAAATGGAATTTTACGAAGCTACAAGAATACTTTTTGTGCGCAAAGAAAACAAAAACATTGACTTCATTCAGCAATTTGTCTCCTCAACCCTTGCGCCAAATTGGACGGTATCCACTGAACGTAAACAAAGAATGCTGTTCTGTGTAAGCTCTGTCCCACGCATACGTTGTTTTCATTCAGATCAAAGCATAAATAATAAAGAAAACAAATCCGTGTGTTGCAGCTGACACATTGTTTACGTTCAGTGGATACTATCCAAAATGGCGCTAGAGTGACGCAGGTAATTACATTGTTATCTGTGGAAGATCAGAGAGCTCTCGGAATTCATCAAAAATATCTTAATTTGTGTTCCAAAGATGAACTTAGATCTTAGAACGGCATGAGTGTGAGTAATTAATGACAAAATTGTTATTTTTGGGTCAACTAACCCTTTAAAGTGACTTCATACATAGGGCTCATATGCCTGTTGTCAAATATGTAGCTTTTTTTACCTGTAAAAATTTGTGGAAATTTCACTAATGTAACTTAAACTGCTAACTACACTATTAGGCTCTAAAAATAGCTATAGTCCTAGCAATAAAATGCTCCTATGTGATGTTTCTTCAAGACCTGATTCGAGAAAAACTGTTTACTGAACACATATACCATCTAAGGTTGTGGATTACAGGTTTAATCTCAGATTCTGAAGGACTCTCTTTACCGTCCATCAACACACAACAGAATTTCTATTACAGCCCATGACACTTCATCTCAGTGTACATGAATTATGGAACTGATTTTGAATACTTGTAGATGGGGTTAAACCCATTTTTTTAAGATCCCCGTCCATCAACCAATTCCCTTTCTCTTTCTCAGTGGCCCACGGATGAAGGATTCCCAGCCTGTCCCAACGGGTTGTTCACCCAAATTGCCATCACTCCTCCAAATCAAACAGACAAGCTTCCGTCTCTATAAACGCTGGGCTGTCCTTGAACTGGAGGCTCTATTTACATCACACAGGGCTGAGTTAATGTTATTGTTGGGTGAATTGCTTTGACGATATGAAAGGAAGCTGGTTAAAAGCACTGGGTCTAATCTCGTATGCAGGACAACAATGAGCCAGCAGGCCTTGGGTAAATAATATTTTCTCTGCTGAAAAAAAAAAAACATTTGAACCCATTGCAAAACTGTATCTTAAGTTGTTGTTTTTTTAGTCTGAGGTTTGAAAGTGCTAGTGGATATTATTAGATATATAGAAAAGAAATATAATTTTCAATTCATGTTTTATTTACGGCTCAGTTTTCCCCTAATTTACAGTTCAATGATTGTCATAAATGAATTGGTTTTCAGAAACAGATCACAATAAATCCTAATGTTGATTTGCAAAGATAAGAAAAAAAAAACATAAAAATTACATGAATACACACTTATGTATTAAGTACAATATATCAAAAATAGATAAAAACAGCCCTTATTTATCCATTTTATATATTTATTTTATTTTATTTTATTAATGAAGTGTTTGTGTATTGCTCTTATCTGTCATCCATTATGTAGCTGAATTTCCCCCCCAAAAATCCTCAATTTAAACCCATATTGCACCTGAAAGTGTTTTAGTTATGAATGTGAATGCCTAAAATTACATCTTAGAAGAGTTTTGCTATTTACACACATGGAACAAGATCTAATCAGTGGGAGAAAATTAGTTTGGAGATCACGTAATAATGAATGCACAGAAAAAGATGAAAAAAAAAGTTGAATTTACTTAAAAATAAATAAATACATGAAAAATACATTTATAAACTACATTAATTAATTAAAAACCTCGACTAAAAACAGATTTGAAGCTCTTATGTATTTTTATTTAATACATATGTGTATTTAATGGATTTTTTTAAATTTATTTTTAATGATATGTTTATATTTATGTTTGTATTAAAATCTGACCCAAATAAGTAATACAGATATTGCATCTAAATGTAATAATGCATGCATAGAAAATAAAAAAAATGGGAAATTACTAAATAAAAAATACATCAATACACACTTAGTATTAAATGAAAAATATATAAATACATGAATATTTATGGATTATGTTTATTTAATGGATTTTTAATGCCATATTTGTATATGTCATCCATTTTTTTTGAATTATCTGCAAAATCCTAAATTAAAGGAAAAAATTGAACACAAATAAATCAGGTAACCAAACCTCTGATATCTGAAAGTGTCCTAATAATGAACATTAATCCAAATATCTAATCTCAAAAGTGTTTTGCCGATTCCACACATGGAACAATATTCAATAAACATATTGTAATAACAAACAAATAAACAATGGAAATTACATAATAAAAATAAATAAATAAATGCATGAAAAATACATGAATACTTTCGTGTTAAATAAAAATGTAAAAAAAAAATGTATAAAACAAAAATCCATATTTTCTTTTATTTATTAGAAAAATGTTGAACTCAAAGGAAAATCAGACACAAAAATGATACATTCTGCATCTGAAAGTGTCCAGGTTATGAACATGGATGCCAGTTATCTAGTTTCAAAAGTGTTTTGCTGTTCACGGAACACGATCCAATCAGTGGTAGATGGAAAAAAAAATGCAACTGTTTTCCAAAGTAAGCGAAACAGATTTGCCTAAAACGATTTATTGAATAAACTCTAAGTTGATATGCATTTCTCTGTGATTCGTGCTCATACGGTTCCTCACAGCGACACACACACACACACACACACACACTATTTAAACAGCACGAGTGTAGGGTAGCATGTCTGAGATTTAACAGGGCCTTGCCAGAACACAAAGACAAAACAAGATCATGGCGTTTCGTCTTTCCTCCCTCCACCCACTCCATCCATCGTCACGTCTCGCCCTCCCTCTCCTTCCATCACTCATCCCGTGCTCATGATCACTATAATTATGCTGAGTGGGATAGCAGGGGCGTTGAAGAGCTCCACTCTGAAGAGCGCCAGCTTAAGTACAAAGCAGTCCGACTCAACTTAGCCTGATTTCTTTTGTGACTCTTGCCTCACAATCGTATGTTTTGTTGCGATAATTGCGGCGAGCAGCACAGTTAAGGATGAATTTCTGGATTTTCTGATTGCTATCTTTTCTGAATCAATTTCCTCGCTGACAGCTCGTGCCACTACAACGGCTTAAAGGTCAATAAATGCCTCAGAGGTAAAGATAACACCACGTTATCGTGAATCCAAGAGTGATTATATTGTCAAAGACTTGTGCTGTATTAGGATAATTACTGTGAGTTTGAGACGTTAAAAGTTTTGTTGCTGCGATACTATTTGCGTCGTGTCTTATGTTTGTCTCTCTGGTTCTCCGCAGAGAGCTGACTGTGCAGCGCCGGGTAATGTTGCTTTGTAGAAGCAGGTCTGCCGGATGACTGACAGCTAAACGGCGGCGGTGACCTTGGCTGCCGAGGGGCTCCGGCCGCTGGAGATTTATGTGACGGGTCTGAAAAGAGCTCAGCACAGGGATTGGGGCTGGAGGAGGAATCCTCCGCGCTGCATTTGCAAGTGGCATATGTGCAGCAGTACACATAGAAATGACAAACACAAGATATAACAGTGAATACGAACACAAACAGACGCAAATTGAATTTTCACATTCAGTTGGGGAATTGCTGAAAAATTTGATCATTTGAAATATTGAGCTGCTAATAAAATCATGAATAATAATAATAATAATAATAATATGGCAACTATATGTGTGTAATAATTCATAAAATTAATATATATATATATATATATATATATATATATATATATATATATATATATATATATAATTATTAGCTAATTATTATTGAAATATATTTATTCATTTGTTTGTTTGTAAGTATAGTGTAAACAATATTTTAAACATAATTATTAATAATAATTGACAGTAATACAACATTAAATGAATGAAAGAATTAATAAATAGATAAAAATAAATAAATAAATAAATAAATAAATAAATCCAGTCATTTAATGCTACACTAAACACTCAATTCTTCAATTCTTCTTCTTCTTAAATAATGAATATTTTTTTACATACACATTTCAAACAAACAAATAAATAAATAAATACATAAATAACTAGATGTATTATACAATATAATATTATTAATCATTAATCATATTATAATTATTATTAAATTTTGTAAATGTTTTGTAAATGTTCTTTGCCATCTAAACATTCACTAAACTACAGCAAGAGAAAGACCGAAGGCAAAAGCATATGCTAATAGTGAGAAAATCTGTGCAAAAGGTGACATGATTCATGAGATCAGAGTCAGACTGATCTGGAATCAGCTTCCTCAAAGAAAGAAAAAAAATGTGCATATGTGGTAGAAGAGGAGATTCAAATAGACTTCTGACTTCAGATCAGTGAACAGAAGAAGCATTTGGCTCACACAGAATCAAAAACTGCTGTTTGCACAAGGATGAAGAGAAGAAGAATGCTGGGTAATATTCAAATGATGGACATCTAACATTTGAATCTCAGCACTGCAAAGCCATGGCCTACGTGTACTCTAGGACACAAACAAAAGATCCACAAAGACAATGCCATATCTTTCTAAATTAATTCTTATGTAGTTTCACAAGGACTGTTTTCTAATGTAGATCTGATACTATTGATTGTCTGCGCCAAAATTACTTCTTCCTTTACAGTCTCTTCTTGCATTTGAGAACATTTTTCCTTGCATTTGAGAACATTTTTCCTGGACAAATGCAGTCTACGGCATTAAGCCGAACTAGAAACAAACCACCAACTAAAGCTACCAAGTTAGCTTAAATGCTAATGCTAACGACAGGTTTATTATCTTTGCTCATTGATTGTGTGTGTGTGATTGTCATCCTATTTGCATTGCTTTGAATTCGGTTGAATTTGATAGCTTCAGGGTCTCTCGTGAAAAAGACAAATAGCCAATCGGGACTTTGTGATTAGTGCTGCTACCTAAATAATTTTTCTTGTGTTGGACACGTCATGCACTCAGTGGTCACAGTTTAATTACGTAGCTTCCAGACTCCAACTACAAATACTATTAATGTAGCAAAACTATGGTTAATTTGTGGTTACCACACAACAGTAAATATGTTCTTTGTTTTTGTTTTATTCGTTGTAAAACTATAGTTAAATTTAGTATGGCTTAGCTTATATGCTAATGCTATCAATAGGGTTATTGTTTTCTTTATTGCTCACGTTAAGTCTAATTGTCACCCTACGTATTTTGTTTGTTTTATTTTCACCTCAAAAGTAATTTACCTAATAATGTCAGGATAAAATGAAAGACAGTCGCAATAAATATTAAGCTTGATTGAGTTACTTAGACTAATGCTAATGCTAAAAACAAGGTTGTTGTTTTTGTTTACTGATTGTGTGTGTCTCCTCCTATATGTATTTTCTGGATAATATTTAGTTTTTTCTTGTGTCAAGACCTTTGGTACAAAAGAGAAATAGCCAGAAAGTCTAATGCCGCCCCTAAGTAGTTTTCTCTTATTTTGCATAAAGACATGTTCTTGGATGAACGCAGCCTAATCATGAACTACAAAGGATAAAATAAACCAATCTCTAGCACATAAAATCTAAAGTTGTAGACAAAAGGCTTATGCTAATAACAATTATTGACCTTAGATTTCATGCTTTATGGTTTTCGTGCGTCAGGGTTGCTCAAAAGAACCTTCACGGCTAGTGTCACCACCTAAATAACCACTCAGTTACCTGGTACAACAATTACAGGGATGGCATGGATCATACTCGAGTCATAATTCAATAAGTCAGATGGCAGATTATAATGTGTGTGGGAAGAACCCACACACACAGTGGGGAGGTGCCAGTCATGGCCTTTCTAATCAAATCACCATTGTTTGGTCATCTTATGCACGCATCCATAAAAACAGCCTATAATTTACAACTTCAGACCAGTGTCTGAAATTTAAAGATGGTTTAATTCTTGCTGATAAGAAAAGTCCAACCACTGAGACTAGCATATGAAGGTATCAGTGATTTCTCTAATGTTTAAACCCAGTGCAATTCTACTCATCTTTTTTTTTTCTAATTTTGCGTGAAAGGCTCCAGCTGACTGGTGGTGCCGAATTAAATTTGTTCAGTGATCTCAGACTCCAATCAAAGCTTGGAGTACAAGGACTGGGTAGGTACTTAATAAGTATAGGCAATAACCGGAAACTGCCCCATTTCGATTTAATTAGATGCTCTACAAAAGGCAGCAGAGTTACTTATCCTTACCGCTGCTTTGCCGTTGGGTTCGGTGGGTGTAGCTGGCAGGAAACTTCATTTCTACTTTGCTTTTCTTAGCTTTCATTTCTCACCCCTCGATTCCTCGGCCAGCCATTTGCCTGGCTTCCTCCACTTCAGTCTGGGTGAAGGTCACCGGCCGAGAATATTGGCAGAGGAAAATTACCCCAACTTGTTTTCTCATTTTCTATCTCTGACCCCGGTTCTGAAGTGGCAAAGGATTACACGCATACCAACGGATGACGGAGTAAATACAATGGAGATTGGAAAAAAAAGGACCGGAGGAACGAAGTAAAGGAGTTATTGGATTTCAGAGTTCCCATTTGCTTCATGTGAGACTACAGTGAGATCACAAGGAACGGCTATTGGTTGGACATCCGTAAGTGCTTCCTCTTGACCACAGCCATACGCATGTGCTTGTGATTGCTACTCTGAAAGAGTTCGTAATTGTCAAATGAATCTGGCACTTTATCCCAGACTGTTTCCAAAAGAAAACTTGAGAGAACTTCTATCTTGTTTCTTGCCTTACACGGAGATTATGGGAAACTTCGCTCTTGATGAGCCAACCCCAGCCTTCCTGACACAAACTGACCCAAATACATAATATACAAGCACTGCAGTGCATCTTCCATTTGAATTGACTTGCGACTGACGCCTTCAGTTGCCGTCACAGCTTCTTTTTTTTCTGAGGGGTGGCTTGTGATATCCAAGCTATTAGAGGCCTGTGTTCGTCAGCCCTTCCAATGACAGATATGTGTCTTGGACACGGTAGGTTTAGGGACTTGACGCCTGAGCCCAGTAGAGCATGGTGCTAAAACAACACGAAGTGCCACCCACCCTTCAGACAGGCATGGATTCCAGGACTGTTGCACAAAGCAAACTGAGTGGGGCTGGGCGGAGGGCCGGGGTTGGGCTTTTGTCAGCTGCACAAGCAGAGCGGATCGGGCGTGTGCCTCTGATCTTTGGGAAGCTCCTCAGCTGTTCCATGTTGGACAGCTGGACCCCTGAGGGATTCAGACAGCCTGCTCAAATTAGCGTGCAGGTGACAGGACTTGACGCTTTTCCCCCTTGTGAAAACATGTCTTGCTTTCGATATACACAACTACTCAATTTCCACCAATAAACACGTGTTTAATTATTCAAAGTGCGTAATTGGGCACCATGTGATGTCAGCAAGAAGGACCTATTGCTTGATCAACATTCTTTGGACTATCATTCCAGGGTCAATGCTCTATTACATGTTTAAAAATACCATATGCATTAAAGGAATAGTTCATCCTTAAAGGAAAAACTTTTGATTTACTCATCCTCATGAGTATCTTCTTCCCAAAACCTACCTTTACAATCAATACTAATGTTGAATACTGATTCACAAGGGTTCAAGCCCATAACTGTAAAAAGCCTGATCCCATTAGTTGATTGAAATATTTTTTCAAGACCTAACTTCACATAAATAATTGTATGAAGCAGTTCAAAAACACTCAAGCCTTTGACTTTGCTACATAATAAGCTGTACCACAGGGGTGACAAAAACACAAGAAAATACATAACGTTCCCTCTAATATTTGAAATTCCCAACATGTCTTTGAAGGCCTGAGCACTTTAACTTCTACCAGGCAACACTCTTCAGTGGTCAGACTCACACTACTTCTCCTCAAGGTTTTAATGGGGTCTGCGGGGAGCAAAGCTGCTCGCTCGCTGTGCCCTAACACTCTGTAAGAGCGCTGACCTCTTGCCCTAGCATACTGTCAGACCGTATCATGAGAGACCCAAGAACTATTAAAAACAAATGAGAAAAGCAAAATGAGTTACACATTTATGCTGCTAATGACCCATTCAGTGTACATGTTGGCTGCCACTGTTTATTTCTTAATTTTGTTCAAAGATAAGCCAGGGTGATTAATGTTCAGTCACATGGAGGTGGTAATTACCCCAACTGATAAAATGTCACAGATGTTAAAGGTTACATTCTGCCCTGCTCTTGATAGCCAGCTTCCTTGCCATTTTATTCTTTAATATAATGGAGATGTTTTCACTCTGTTTTATATCATAGCCATTTTGATGACTAATATAACCTAATTTCCTTTCATTACCAAACTTCATGGTAAAAGAAATAAATGATTGCTATTTTTACCAACCATCTGCCCTATAATATCCATTCAAGCACTGCCCTTTCATTTGCAGCGTCACACCATATAGGTGTAAATCATAAAAGCGTAATATATTTATAGATTGATTCACCCAAAGTATAAACTCTGGCTCTGTTGTTTTTAAAACACTTGAGCTTCTCGATCAGCCCAACGACATCAGAACTGAGTCAACCAATTGGATGAGTTTGGAGGCAGGGCTATCTGTTTCATGGACCAATTGCAGGCAGGGAGTGTTTCTGTTTTAAAACAGACACTTTTTTGTTGTTATTATGGGGGAATCAACCTAAAATGTAAACTCTGGTTCTGTTATGGTTTCCAAACAGTTTGTTCTGTTTGTTTGAGCCACCCAACTAGCCTGACAACAGCAGAACTGACTCAACCAATGGGGTGAGTTTAGGGCGGGGCATTCTGTTTCACAGACCAATGACAGAAAGGGGGAGTGTTTGATTCTTTTTTTTTGCTATTACAATTGGTTGTTCTCCTAATGTGTAAATTCTGGCTCTGTTTTCAAAACTTTTCCCTGTTTGTTTGAGCCACCTAAACAGCCCGACAACAGCAGAATTGACTCAACCAATGGGGTGAGTTTGGGGTCATTGCCATCTTAATAAAAAACCAATAGCAGACAGGGAGTGACTCTAGACAGGGAGTCAGTATATTTTTTGCTTTTATTCTGTGTACTTACACCAAATTAGACACTTCAGTTTCTAATAAATATCTTTATAAACAAAATCAATGCATAAATGTAATACAACAAGCATGTTTTACTTGAGTTTGCACATACAATGAGCTAGTGTGTGTGTGCGCATTAATGAAACGAAGATGGCCTTTTGATTTATTTGCATTACACAGCAGGCACAAAGACCGGCTGTAATCCATCAAAACCCAGCAATCTGATCCTCTGAAATGCGTTCTTCAGATAAACAAAATTATGGCTTTAAAACTTGCGCACCATCGAATCTCGCACTCCTGGTGTTCAGAAAGATTGCTTTGGAGGGATATAAATAAACATATTACAAAAAGATACGTCTGATTAAAAATCCTCGTTGCAAATGAATGTATCGTCTCAGACGAATCTCATTAATCCTTCAGATGACAAATGGTAAACCTAGGTTGCAATATCCATTTACTAATATCCTGGATCCCGTTGTGATCTAATAAATGCACTGCTGACATTTACGCATCTTTATCTTATTAGTTGAACAACAAAATATTAGTCCTAAATGAGGAGCAGCATAACAACCCACCGCCACACAGTGCCAATTAAGTGAAGGGACAAATGATCTAATTATATAATTGTAATTCTGGGGGTTTATGCTACAACGGGCAAAGAAGTTGGGATGGCAGACAGGCTTGTTAAGACATGTCACTCTAATTGTGATTTACAGCTCTGTTCAGTCAATGCTTGTGTGATGGAGGCGTCTGACGGACTGGATGGCCTGCACTCATTAGTAAATGTCTCCCTTTGTCTGTAGCAAAGAATGGGAAGCGCTGACCGCTATATACACGCGGTGTCATTTGGCTAACCATCTGAGGGCTGGGCAAGGGCCGCCAACTGGATCCACTGTTGGTTTTGTCAGCAATTATCAGTGCAGACGAAGCAGGTAAATTTGGTCCTCACAGAAGCGTGGAGTAGTGCTAAACAGCACAGGCAGCTTGTTAAGAGGTTCACGTGCTGTTAACCCTTGTTCATTTACATGTTACTTGGTATAAAATCCCAGTTTGCAGTGCTACATTCCAACGAGTAAAAATAAAACCACACCTGACAGTGAAGCCATAGCGATGCTGACTAGCTCAGCCGTCCATGGCGAGAGTGTGTCAGTCCATTTTTCGTCTATTGAGTGAACACTCTGTTTCCGTCTCCAGGGGGTCCATCGTGTGCTAGAACACAGTCTGGCCCCTGTCCCGCGTACCTTCAGCTAAGCCGTCCAGATAGCATTCAAACTCTTCTGCGTAACATGCATCTGCCTCATTAACCCCTACAGCACCTATTGATTTTGTTTTCTCCCCGTGATTTTACGGATCCTCAAGCTTTCCACAGCCATTGTGCTTGTTCAGATTTACAAGGGATAATAAAATGCTAGGATTCCTTTGTCTTCTGCAATTCAATAGTACAATAAGTCAAGATAATTTAGCCATCTGTTGGTTCTCTGCTGAGACGACAGAAGTACATTTTCTGCTTCTAGGCTTTTCATTGCTCCAGTTTCAATATACATACATATATTTTACTACTGCTACTTAAATTTTACATTATTGTTATAAATAATTATTATTTTATTATTATTATTATTATTAAGTTTTACTATATACAAATAATAATAGTATGAAATTCAAAAATGACCTAACATTATTATTATTATTATTATTATTATTATTATATAAAAAGGCAAATTTCTTTTAATATTAAATTAATTCTTATTTTAATAGTAAGTTATATTAAATAATAAATGTTCATTCATATTTAAAATGAACAACATACTGTTGTTGTTATGAAATATCTGTATAAAAAAAATGACACAACATATTTTGTACATTTGCCTTCATATTTCATAATAATGAATATAATGATAATATAACATTATTATTATTATTATTATTGCTGTTGTTGTATTGCATATAAAGGCAAATTTGACAAAACTAAATTTAATTTAAAACTTAAATTACATTAAATATTTTATCAAATTGGATTTATTCATTATATTTTCACTTTAATTATTTAATATTAAATTATACTAAATATTGTAAACATGCCTTCATATTTAATAATATTAATAATAATAACACATAATTACTACTGATGTTATGAAATAAATTTGTATCCACAAAATTATTTAAATATTTTGTTAAATGTGCCTTCATATTTAATAATAATAATTATTATTATTATAATTATACATTATAAATAAAATAAATAATTTGATATATATCATTACATTCATTTTGATATTGATCTATGCAGTCTAAATTATCTACTAGAGTGTAGTAGTTAAAAAAAAAAAAAAAACCTTTTAAAATAGTTTTTGAACACTGAAACACAGTTTTGGATAAACTGAATGCAAAGCCTGAAATGTTGTAGTGGTCGCACATGGATAAATCTCATTGTTTATATCACCTGTTGTTTTAAAGCCCAAAATAACCATCCTAAAACAAATATGTTACTTGAGTTAAATCTCTTCTGTAATATTCAGTGATGGCAGGCAAGTTACTGCAATTGATCACGAAAGACACAAGGTTTGTGTCTCATTCTATTTTCCTTGATTAAAATCATCCATTATATCAGGCATTATAATTATTAGAAGCAGAACTCCCACGCTTACTTTGACTATTAATCAGAAAAAAAAAGTCCTATAATTGCTCAAAATATGAAAGTCTTGAGCGGATTAATTTGCGAGTTAATTAAGAGGCACAATTTATTTGCTAAGAAAAAAATGTCTCTTGCAAAGCCTATGGTATATTCCTAACAATACTGCCTCTATTTCAAACTGATTTATTATTAAATTCACAAATTTATTTTCGATTTTTGGTTTGATCATGGCGCCTTAATCAAATAAATGTTAGAAAAACAAAGAAACCACAATTAAAATACAGCCAAGACAAATGATCTCATATCCTCTGAACAAGCAACTGGTGTAAAATAAAACTGTACACAACTAAATTATCACCCCAGAAATATCTAAAACACTACAAACTATGAAAAGGCAACCTTTCAAAATAAATACAAGGCTTTGTCCCTAAGCTTGGCGTCTCCACAAACTCAGACTACAGTCCCTGTGAGACCTACATACAAATATTGTCATCCTAAATGACACTGGAATGAACTAAGCCTCGACGGACGTCATCTAGAAACATGACCTTTGCAGTTGTACATGACTGAAACTCATAGCAAAATAGCTTAAAGTCAACATACTATTAAAATGAACCATGTTTATTTAAATACCTGGTCGTGTTATGCAAAAATCCACAAGGGAACACAGTAAAATTGCCTTTTCTTTAACATTATTTAGGATAGTGCAGAAGAGGGATCTCATTATATGATTGTATAGAGAGAGGAGACATTAATGCACCAACAGGAAGACAGTATTGCTCCAGCACTTAGAACAGAGGCAAAGTGGAATGTTTTGACCAGGAATAGCATCTCATCCCAGCACTTTACCTCTTCCTGTCTTATCTCCTTCTCTCTCAAGTTGGCAGTCTGCTGTTCCTTACTCTCAATTAAAGTAATGGACATCTGGACAGCAATCAGGACGGCCCCTCTGGGTAAAAACACCCACAAAGGAGCTGCACGTCTCGTCTCTTGCTAGATGCTAGTGGGCTTAAATCGATGAGCTCAGAAGACTAATTGTAGAACATGCTACGGCAATACAGAATCCCGTTAAGATCCGAACCATCATTTCCTCTCATGTCTCGTATGAATTTCCTCCTAGGCCAATTTAATGGGTCGTTTAATAGGTCTGTTTATTAGTGAAGAACAAGGATGTATTGTTCAGTTTTTTTGTTCACCATTAGCTGTAAAATACTTAGCAATTTTGCATAAAGCTTAGAAGGGCTGCACGATAAATCGCATGCGATATTTAATGTTCTTTCAGATCAAATACTCTCATGACAGAAAGAAAAACAGTTTAAAGAGAGTTAGCTGAAGTCAGCCATGTTTTCAGCTAGCTCTGACTAATGGCACGAACATTTCAAAGCAACTCTGTTGCCCCCTAGTGTTAAGGAGGTTTGTAAATGGCAGATTCACACAGATCCCGTTTTTGTGTAAAAAATAAATAAATAAATAAATTCCAGGCAATGGGATGGAAGCAAAGAAAGATCTAGAGTTTTAGTTTTAACTTGGGCGCTGCATCTTTGAAATGCCAAGTCATGCACTAGAAACTGCAAGACACACAAACTCAGTGGTCAAACAGAGCGAACATTACGTATGTACAACAAGACTTGAAGTCCAACCTTATAAGTAAGGCTTAGCCTCTTGTGTACGTTGTCCCACAGGGCTCGCTAATGGCACGTAGCCCGCTTCAGATCGAGCAATCGTCTGTTAAATTCCCCTTCAAACAGGAGTAAATGGGCGCTCTGCTGCGTGGACCACTTTGTACTCATGGGACACATTAGCCCCTCAGGCGAGATCCCTACATATGCTGCCGATTCTCTCAGATTACAACCAATTTTCTGGATACATTCGGTTACATCGTTGACATATCATAGCTAGAAACTAAAGTGCATCTAAAAATATATGCGATGCAGTTCTATTGGGAATTATTTTACGTGCATTTGTTTCTTACCCCTTCTGTAAAATATTCCAGGCTATTTCTAGTTTATTTATTTATTTTTCCCTCCATTGAATTGAATTGTTATTTGAAGGCAGAGTTTATGTAAATTATATTTTGTTGTGTATGGCTAAAGTTAAAGCATTAAAAAGTAGGTCAGAAATAGAGGGACTTTCAAATGCAATAAAAAAAATAAAAAAAACACATAATATGCATCCCTTGATGCATAAAAACTTAAGCATGTTTTACTTTACCCTCTTTTACACTACGGAAAATGAATTTCTTACCTCCTGTGTTCTCAATTATTCACTGATACAGTTGAGTAACCGTTTTATTTTCATCCCTCTCCAGTCCATGTCCTTCAGTTTAAGGCATTGTGAGTATGGACTGTCATTTAGGAGAAACGCCTATCTGGACCTTTGACCTCTGTCTAGGTCGAAGGTCGTTCTATCAATCTGTCGCTTTACTCTGGTTCCACACCATGATGATGATGCAAGCAACCCGAGAAGCCACTAGAGATGCTGGGATGGGGGTTTGGAGCCCCATGATCGATAGTTTTAGAATAACCAGGCGGTTCAGGTTATAGAGACTCGCATTACTCTCTGCTTGCTTTCGGGAACTCTTCATGTCTGATAAACCACTGCAGTGGAGTCTAAAGATCAGGGCATGGATTTCTTTCACATATATATATATATATATATATATATATATATATATATATATATGTATTTATTTATTTAGAGACTATACAAGAAATATAATTACAAAAAAATATATAAAAATGTATAAACAAAATAATTATATTATAATCAGGGGGAAATTGCTAGTATATATATATATATATATATATATATATATATATATATATATATATATATATATATATATATATACTAGCAATTTTTGCAACCCAGAGTATGAATTTAGGACATTTCAAAATGCAATTAAAAAGATGTGTATAGTTTTAAACAAACAAACAAAAAAACACATAATTAAATGTTTGAAAATGTTTGATTTTTGCAAGAAAATTTCTAAATTAAATAAAAAAGATGTGTGAAGTGTGGACCCAAGGGAGTGTAGTGTCGCAATTTGTTGCAATATGGACACGCGATACGTTCAGAATGAATAAACTTTTAATAAACTACAGAACAGTGCGAGGTGGAAGCGGCGCACCTCACGCGGGCAAAGCTTAAATCTGAGAACAGACACTGAACTAGTGATACAAAACACAGTCTGTTAAGAGCCATACTTTTAATACAGACAAATTATTATTAGGCTGGGCTACTGTATTTTATTTATTTTTTATGGCTGCCATATTCTCAAGTATTTTCCAAGCAAATTAAGTGCACATTTTTATCATGTGTGAATTTACTGATTAACATGGCGGATAAATGCAGCTTGTTTTTGTTTTTTCACTCATGGGCGATTCAGAAGCAGCTGTTCTACTATCGGACCGAATGGTTCTCTTTGCTCTACCGTTCCATTCCGTGAGATCCGGGCCAGTCAGCACTACAAATACTACAATCGGTAACAGGGTTTCTTGTTACATGGTGGAAAACAGTTTATCTAATAACACGGATCTCACAAAAAGCATAGGATTTGTTCCTTTAAATTACTATTACTTTAAAAAGTAATGTGACATCATACTCACTCAAAGAGCCAGAAGAGGTTTTGGAAGCTTTTATAATAGGACATTGTGAGACTTGGGCGGAAAGATAAACCTATTAATTAGCATATAGATTTCAAAATATTCCTAAGTAAGATAGATGTGTAAATTTAGAGGCATGGCGTTTCTCATCTGTAATAGTTATCATACAGGCCTGTCAGGCGCTTTTGATCCCGGCAGAGCCGCCTGGTGAGTGTCGGTGGAGATTCAAAGGTTAAGAGCAGGATAAGAGCGGATAAAGAACTCTGCTGGATTGGGATAAGAGTTTCAAAGAGTTAAAATAAATAAAGAAAGATTTTTCCACAGTGGCTCGCTCCAGATTATCTCAGCCTAACTAATCAACTAATCCTGAACTGAACTTTGACTCTGATCAGTTTAGTCAAGTAAAATATATGGAGGATTAAAGGTAGAGGATGTGACGAGAACAAAGAAGAATACATTTCATAATTCAGGTTCCTTAACAGCCCCATCAACGTTTCTTTTAACGCTTTTGAGCAAGATATTTTTTGGAAATAAGAAATGCAATACATGCAATTGGATTTTATTGGTTGCTAGGGTGTTCTAAATGGTTTTAGCATTGTTGTTCAATCGCTACATTGTTCCGATTGGTTTTTATCGGTTGCTAGGGTGTTCTAAATGGTTTTAGCATTGTTGTTCAATCGCTAAGTTGTTCGGATTGGATTTTATCGGTTGCTAGGGTGTTCTAAATGGTTTTAGCATTGTTCAATCGCTACGTTGTTTCCGATTGGATTTTATCGGTTGCTAGGGTGTTCTAAATGGTTTTAGCATTGTTGTTCAATCGTTACAGTGTTTTCCGATTAGATTTTATCAGTTGCTAGGTTGTTCTAAATGGTTTTAGCATTGTTGTTCAATCGCTACATTGTTCCGATTGGATTTTATCGGTTGCTAGAGTGTTCTAAATGGTTTTAGCATTGTTGTTTAATCGCTAAGGTGTTCCGATTGGTTTTTATCGGTTGCTAGGGTGTTCTAAATGGTTTAGCATGGTTGTTCAAACGCTAAGGTGTTCCGATTGATTTTTATCGGTTGCTAGGGTGTTCTAAATGGTTTAGCATGGTTGTTCAATTACTAAGGTGTTTTGATTGGTTTTTATCGGTTGCTAGGGTGTTCTAAATGGTTTTAGCATTGTTGTTCAATCGCTACATTGTTCCGATTAGATTTTATCGGTTGCTAGGGTGTTCTAAATGGTTTTAGCATTGTTGTTCAAACGCTAAGGTGTTCCGATTAGATTTTATCGGTTGCTAGGGTGTTCTAAATGGTTTTAGCATTGTTGTTCAATCGCTAAGTTGTTCGGATTGGATTTTATCGGTTGCTAGGGTGTTCTAAATGGTTTTAGCATTGTTCAATCGCTACGTTGTTTCCGATTGGATTTTATCGGTTGCTAGGGTGTTCTAAATGGTTTTAGCATTGTTGTTCAATCGTTACAGTGTTTTCCGATTAGATTTTATCAGTTGCTAGGTTGTTCTAAATGGTTTTAGCATTGTTGTTCAATCGCTACATTCTTCCGATTGGATTTTATCGGTTGCTAGAGTGTTCTAAATGGTTTTAGAATTGTTGTTTAATCGCTAAGGTGTTCCGATTGGTTTTTATCGGTTGCTAGGGTGTTCTAAATGGTTTAGCATGGTTGTTCAAACGCTAAGGTGTTCCGATTGATTTTTATCGGTTGCTAGGGTGTTCTAAATGGTTTAGCATGGTTGTTCAATTACTAAGGTGTTTTGATTGGTTTTTATCGGTTGCTAGGGTGTTCTAAATGGTTTTAGCATTGTTGTTCAATCGCTACATTGTTCCGATTAGATTTTATCGGTTGCTAGGGTGTTCTAAATGGTTTTAGCATTGTTGTTCAAACGCTAAGGTGTTCCATTGGATTTTATCGGTTTCTAGGGTGTTCTAAATGGTTTAAGCATTTTTGTTCAATCGCTACGGTGTTCCGATTGGATTTGATCGGTTGCTAGGGTGTTCTAAATGGTTTTAGCATTGTTGTTCAAACGCGAAGGTGTTCCATTGGATTTTATCGGTTTCTAGGGTTTTCTAAATGGTTTTAGCATTTTTGTTCAATTGCTACGGTGTTCCGATTGGATTTTAGCAGTTGCTAGGGTGTTCTAAATGGTTTTAGCATTGTTGTTCAATTGCTATTTGGATTTTATCGGTTGCTACGTTGTTCTGAATTGTTTTAAACATTGTTTTTCAATCGCTATGGTGTTTCAATTGGATTTTATCGGTTGCTAGTGTGTTCTAAATGGTTTTAGCATTGTTGTTCGATCACTAAGGTGTTCCAGTTGGATTTTACTAGTTTCTGGGTTGTTCTGAATGGTTTTTAACATATAACTGTTTTTTTTTTGTCACAATGTGTTCAGTCGATAATGTGTTCTGATTGGGTTTTAGTGATTGCTAGGGTGTCCTAAAGGGTTTTTATGTTGCTTTGCAGTTGCTAGAGTGTTCTGGGTAGTTTCTTACTGCCCCCCCCCCCCCCCCCCCCCAAAAAAAGACCTTCCAAAGTCACTCCTACAATGAAAACCAAAGGGATTTTATCTGTTTTAATGTCCGTCACCTGATCTCTAAATGGCTCCAGTAAATGTAATGAGGATGCATTACAGATATGTACATTTTGTCCTTGCGCCTAGATTGGTCGTAATTTGAGCTGAGCGATTCTTCATTCGATTACATCCGCAAGTCTCTGGTTATTGGCTCCTGTGTTTTACCCAGCAGTAAAGAGTCAGACGCTAACAAATCATTATTTTTTTTTTTATTACATTGGCAAACGGCAGACAGTACGTCATGCTATTTTTACATTTGGAGCACTTCGGCTTGCCTGAAACCCTGTGACGGAGGAGCACTGGCAGGAGACGTTTTCAGTAAAGTCCTTTGCTTCATGACAGAGAGAGATAAGGGAATGAAAGAGTAATATATGACTTGCGGGAAAAGACATCTCCATCTGGCTCTGACTGATCTCTGCTGGAGGAACCAGAGGCCTGTAGAGTGGTCAGGGTGGAAATTAAAAATGCAGGTGCACGGATGTCAAGATCCCTCTCCTCAGAATGTGCAGCCAGAGGAGCGCGCCTGGATTGGATTGTTTTCATCTCGCTTTATTTGAATCAAGTGTCACCGGCACATATAGAAGAGCTGACTCTGTGCACTGCACAGCTGCTGAGTTACTAAATCTCACAAAATAATTTAAGAACCCATAATCAAAGAAATAATTAAGGAGTTATACTTTTGGATTTTCACAATATTAAGCACATTTCCCCCTCTTATTTAATCCCCATTTAAAAATCATTATTATTTGAATAAATGCATTACATACATAAATATATAATCAAATGATTTTTAAAAATGTATACACTTTTTATGTTTATTAAATTTAATGCATAATTAAACAAATTATAAAAAATTTATGGTGTATAAATAGTTTATTTATATCAGTGGATTTACAACTGATAATAATTTTTTCCTCGTTTTTTATTTCACCCTCAAGATTTTAATTGAAAGTTTACATACTGTATGTACAAGAGAAAGTGTAATCTCAAGTTATTTTTACAATTTTCTTAAATTTCTTTCTTTAATTTTTTAAAAGTTAGCCTTTCAGTCACTAGCTTAACATAAATTGCCCTTTGTTGTAAATTTACAGTGTGACAAATACATTTTCAAAAGTACAAATATACTTACTCTTGAAATTGTTAATAGTAGGTTATAAGAAGTTTTTCCCCTTTCTTTTTTTCCCCTTTTTCTTTTTAATTTTAGAATAATTAGTCATTCATTAAAATAATTAGATTTAATAGCATATCACACACTGCTAAATGGCTCAAAAATATTTAACAATAACAACCAATAGGAAGAATTTAACAACAATAATGATAGTGCTGTCAAACTGATTAATCACGTCCAAAATAAATGTAAATTTGACCTTAAAATGTGACCTAGACATGGTTTCATGAGATTCTCACATGCTAAGCTTAAATTGAAGTGCACCATCTGTATATTTTCTCAACAGTTAAATTGGATTATGGTTAAATTTACACATTATGCTGCATTCACCCACTGAGCAGAGGCAGAGCTGGGCACCGTAACACCTATTCATTTATGCTGGAGTGACGCCACACCAATAAAACACCAGAACTGGTGGTTAAATGTGGGCGCTTACCTTGCCTGGAATGCCAGCGATCTAAAATGGGCACCCAAATTGGCAACTCCGAGCGTCAGCCAAAAACAAGAAATAAAAATAATTGATATGCATGATTCCAACGTGACCCGCCAGTCTGGGCTGTGACCTTCAGTTACTGTAACCCACATCTAGTGCACGTTATTCTGCCTTGAGAAACAACAGAATCACAATTTGAAAGAAGGAATTCACCCCAAAATGAAGATTTGTTGAAAATATACTCTACCTCAGATCACCCAAGATGTAGATGTTTGTAATCCATAATATTGCTTTATCCAGTAAAAAAAATTGTCAGAAGCGAAATTTGTACAGATCAAGCTCTGTTTACAAGCCAAAAACAGTCTAAAATAGTTCAAACGAAATATTTTTGTGGATTTTGATGTGACTTTTTCACTGAAGGAAACATTATTATTCTGATATTGTGGGCATGTTAAGCAATGTTTTGAAGTTAAAATGTCTTAATTATGCATTTGTTTCTTACAAACACATAACTTTTCAAGCTTTTCAAGATGTTAACTGATGGACTGGAGTGGTGTGGATTGCTTGTGAATTATTGTGATGTTTTTATCAGCTGTTTGGACTCTCATTCTGACGGCACCCATTCACCGCAGAGGATTTATTGGTGAGCAAGTGATGCAATACTACATTTCTCCAAATCTGATGAAGAAACAAACTCATCTTGGATGACCTGAAGTTGACCTGATATTTTCCTTTTTGGGTAAACAACATTTTAACCAGCACAAAAGTGATCAGAGGTCTTGATTTCTGACTTGTTTTGTAAGGACGAAATAAACTAGGACACTAAACAGCAAGCAATCTAAACTGTCTAGACCACCAGTTGTATAATCCATCATGGCGCTAATCCGAAAACCAAATCGTCAAATGTTGAACATCTCAGCCCTTGAGGTAAAATCAAAGAACTGGAGAAAAGCAGCCAGCTCTCTAATGAGAAACCATCTCACAGCTTCAACAAGGGCTTTGTGTTTGACTCTGGGAAGCCATGTGTGGAAAAAGCTCATTTGAAGGCGCTCGTACACTCGAGACACGAGGAAAATCCTACATGCTGCTATTCAGGCGAGATGCACATGTCGTGGCAGGTATTTCCTCAGACCTCACTCTTTTATCTCACCATAAACGGCACGCTTACTGGGACATATATGACCTTTGAGTCTAATTCCAGACAGCATGTTTGGTTCTCACGCTTGAGGTGATATGCAACGGAGAGGGCTGGATTTTTAGGACCTGCGAGTGTCGTAATAAACCTATGGGTGACATTTGTTTTGAAACACGTAGTGAAGATAATGAAGGAACACAATCTCCATGTCTACTGTGAGGGAAAGGTAATGCTTGTTCTGTTCAATCCTCAACTGGCTGCTTAACTAGCTCAGGCATCTACAAGTTGAGATATTTAATATACCAGTTTACTAGCAGTTATCAGCTGATATTACAGATTTCCCCAATTTATTGTATCAGTTGATAATGGATTTCCATGTATATGCTCATTTTCCCTTAAAAATATCTATTTATGCACAATATACTTAGCAAAAGACCCTATGCATCACTAGAGAAAAGACAATTTAAATAGCATTAAATATAGTAGTATATTAGTATTTTATGTTTACATTTTTAGGATTTTAATACCATTTATTAGTTACCAAAACGTAAAAATGAATCAGTGACTGTTAACATCGATACATCTCTAGCTACACTTACTTGGTCAACCAGATTAATGGGCTTCACCAGGTTTCGTCAGTGAGCAGCATGTTTAACAAGCAGTAACCAAAAAGGAAATGCCTTTTCATCGGTGAGGATAGAAGTATCCAAAATGAATATCTGAAGCCTTCAAATTTAATTGAGCAGAAGCAAGTGCTTAACATTCATCACTGATGCTGAAAAACGACACTTCAAACCTTCAAACGTCACATGACTTCCGTCGATTTGTGACAGTCCTTTAAGAAGTAGTGACTTGACATCAACACCATGTGGACGACTGCCAGTGAGCACACGAATCCGACCTTTATCCCTTGTGGGAAATCACACCGAGGTGGACGAACTGTACCAGGACGGGGCGCAAAGGCTAAGAGCATTAGCAACTGAATCTGCTCTTAGATTATCTTTTCTGCCTGAGATTTGTCTCCGAATACAGGACTTTGCTCTTTCTGTCTGTCACAACAGCAGATGTCCATGCAGATTTTCTTTTTCCAGGGTGCATCCCATCTGTCTGTCATCATGATGGACAGATGCACAGCAGGGAAAGAAGAAAGAGGTGTAAAATAGACAGATCTAGGATGCATTGAAAGTGATTAACATGCACGCTGATAGGCTACATGTCCTTAGTGAATGGTGACACCTGCCAACTTCTTTCATTTGCATGCAGGATATCTTCAAAGCACCAATCGCTGTCGAAACCACAAACTTGTTTTGGCCTCCATATATTCTCTGCTAGGACTGTGTGGGTGAACCAAAAATAGATCTAATAAATTCAACAGAATACAGTGAGGTGTTTGCTTAAACAAAAATTATTCTAAATACATTTTCTGAAAAAAGTCTAGCTATGTCTAACTAATATAATTTTGCTTAAAATGTATATTGTATTAAAAACATTAAAACTCAAGCCAATGGCAGTAATTATTTCCAGAATATGGCCAATATAATAAATATATAATAATAATAATAATAATAATAATAATATTTTCTGAATTAGAGATATTATCTGGAAGAAAAAAAATATAGACATGTATGTATTTATTAAATGTATAGACCTTTAATAAGATGAAATGGTTAATAATAATAATAATAACAATAATAATAAAATGTAGTTTAAAAATAAACTGAACAATAAATAAATACATAAATAATAATAATTATTATTATTATCATTATTATAGTTCACAAAATAAATTAAAACAATAATAATATTATCAATAATATGTAGTTAAAAATAAACAAATAAATAAACAAATGATTATTATTATTATAGGTAACAAAAAATGCAATAATAATAATAATACTAATAATAATAATATATAGTTTAAAAAGAACTTAAACTTTTAATAATAAATAAATATTTATTATTATTATTATTAGGTAACACTTTATTTTAAGGTTTCCTTGTGTAATCTAAAAAATGAAGTGTAACCTTTTATTAATATTATTAAGTTTACAAAATAAGCTGCACTAATAATAATAAGAATATTAACAACTCAAACAAACAAACACAATGATAAGTATGAAGCCTTACATTAAAAGGTGGAAGTGGACAAGAATTAGACAGCCCTTAAAAAAAAAATAAAAAAATAAATAAGGATTCCCAAACAAAACACATTCTGCTTGATGTTTGATTTTGTAGAATAGCATCACATATGAATGCAATCTCTACATTTCAACTGTCGCCAGGTAAACGCCGTCATACCTCGAAGCCCTACTGTCTGCTGCTTCTTGGCACAGCCGTAAACTGCATCCGACTGAATTTCAGAAGTGGTTGTATCATGGTTCGAAAAGAGAAAAAGAAAAGGAATACACACAGAGAGGGAGAATGAGCTTCCATCCAAAAATAGCACAAGCCCTGTTAAATATTTTAGCCATTCGGCAGACAGAAAGAAGAAAAAACAAAGACCCTAGCCACAAACAAAAACACTCTAGGATTGAATGATTAACATCCAGCCTTGAATTATAAGTGTATGAATACATTTAGCGGGCATCGATTCATCTGCAGCGATGAACTGTAAATCCCTCCTGCTCGACCCGGGCCGGCTCTTACAAGCCAGTGCTGTTATTTAGGTGCTATAGCTTTGTGGAAACTAGGAGCTTGGCGAAACAAAGTGAGATTAGCCAGTGCTAGGAAAAGCAGGCCACTTTTAGCAACGGTTAGCGGTTGCTACTGTCACGCCAGCAACAAACGGCTTAGTGCGGGGTGTGAGGACAGGGCTGTGGGAACCTCCGAGAGCTTGGCACTTCTCAGCCACACATAACCACCTATGACATTCCTTCAAAACCACCCATAGGCCATCAGGAAAGAGCGGAGAGGATTTGTGGGAGAGATGCAGAGGTTATGGGCATCAGGATCTTTCATGGCAAGCAGAGTAAAGGCGGAGCGGTGTCTAGAAACAGGGTTTGATCAAAGCCAGCGAGTGGTAACCAGCCTCTAGAATGCTAAGCAGCTCAGTGCTGAGGTAAAGACATGCCGCATGTCGCAGAGGAACACAAACGCTGTGTAAAAATAAATGTGCATGCTGAAATGCAAGTGCGCCAGCTCCTTTACCCGGAGTTACCCTGCTCACCGCCACCGCTATTCTGCTCTCACAATAATCAATGCTGCATAAAAACACAAAGTCACATAGCCTGACTGGCAAAACTAAGGGTTTTATGAGTTCTAAATACTAATGATGTTTCTATCCTACATTCTTACGCTTTTATATATGTGTGCTCATAACATTGCAGAAACATTGTAATGGCATTGTTAGAAAATCTTACTGCAATGTTTTTAGAAATATCGTAGCATTGCAATTTTTTTATACATTTCCTTAAAAAGTAAAGTGTTAACTAATTGAATACAATCGCTGCCAGATAAATTATTTTTTGAAAATAAGATCGCAATTTTGCGATAAATATACTCAATTTACACTTTTTTTTTTTTCAAAAGTCCTGAAAAAAAAAAAAATCACAGTTTGTTTTAATCCTTAGCCTTTAAAGTTTAGTCATACCTTTGCAGAAACGTTGTAATGATTTTGTTAGAAAATCTTCTTGCAAATTTTATAAACCTTTTAATGCCCAAACTGCTACTATACAATGCTGTTTATTTATTTATGTTTTTTACTAGTTGAAGGCTAATTTTCCTAGCAGAACTATATGGTAAAAACGTTTCCCTAAAGTACCGAAAATACCACAAGAATGTTTTATTTACCGTATTTTTAGCCATAATAAAAAAAATAAAATAATACACTTTTTTATAACATGTATAAACTTAGAAAAAAAAGTAGCGCCCATCACAACGTTTATTACAAAGACAAAAAAAAAGTCATTGTAAAAACAATGCAGAAATGTTTTAGTGACTATTAGAAAATGCAACATTTCTTTAAATCTCTTGGCATCACAAAATCTTGTTTACCATAAATTTCCTAAAAAAAGTAAAGTGTTAATTAACTGAAGTACCATACATGAATGGGAATTTGACAAAAAAAATGTTGTAATAATATTTGTTGTTGTTTTCTTGCTGTCTGTCTGTTTCCTTCGAAAATCCTGAAAAGATCAAAGTTTTTTTAAATTCTTAGCATTGAAAGTAAAAAAAAAAGTAATATCATTGTAGAAATGTTGTAAAAACATTGCTAGAATACCATCTTGCGATGTTTTATAAACCCTGTGACATCCAACCTGCTACTACGCAAGGCTAATTTTTTAAATGTTTTATTCTTTAACAGTGTTTACTAATTTTTGTTATATTTTGTATTTTTAATTTTCTTGGAATATTGTAATAGTGATGTATGCAAATCTCAATGCAAAAACACTGCAGAAACATGGTTGTAATGATGTTGTTAGAAAATCTTCTTGCAACGTTTTATAAACCTTTTGCTGCTGACCCACTACTCAAAAGGCCTACATCTTTCTGGCGCATATTTCTTTAAAAGTAAAGTGTTTACTAATTAAACACAGATACCATAAGAGTGAGGGATACTTCATTAGCACAACTACGTTGTATATTTTTTTCGAATATATATAATAATATTGCAATAATGTTTTAATCATATATCTGTAATATACTTAAAAAATCATAACATTATAAAAACCTTGTAATGATGTTGTTAGAAAGCTTTCTTGCAATGATTCTGACATCCAAGATCCCCCTGAACATTACCAAAAATGTTAGCTTATTAGGATATTAATATGCTATTATTATAGTTTATAATTTTTTTTTTTTTAGGTCTCATGTATGTTTTTTAAAACGTTTGATTTTGGTTGCATAAAAAATGTACATTTTCTAAATGTCGCATGCTGATTCCTGGTCAACCAAATAAGGAAATTGCAAGTCATGTTTAGGATACCTTTTATGGTATTTTATTTTATTAGCTTTGGTGTAGAATGTTTTGAAAAGTACTGCAGTATAATCTAATTTAACATAATCTGCAACAGTGAAATTACTGCAATTTATTTGTGTTACAAACATAAAATTATATTTTGACATCAAATATCTTGTTTACCTGAAAAACCTATTTTGGGGAAATACACTAAAAGAGAGACAATGCCAGAAATAATGGACAACTTGGGGATTTAACTGTCCCATTCTGTCCTATGGAGCCCAAGCTTATTTCTGTCCTGTAGTGAGATTAATTTGCTTATTCCGGGAAAGAGGAATTAGACTATTTCTGAGGACTGTGCAGGGTACAGCCTTGATCCTGGACGAGATGCCTGCTGCTAAAACTAAGCCGGAGCACTACGACAATCTCATCATCCAACCAGCATGGGAGACGCTAAACCTCTACTAAACCTCGCCCTGTTTATAAACCTCAAATCGATCTAAGTCAGATTAATCGATTTATTTTGCAGAAACCTAGCAGGCTAATAATAGCAATTAGCTTGTATTTTAGCATAACGAGTAGGTGGGGATGGAAACGAGTGCTGGTGGAGCCACGAGGGTGGATGATTATATCTTCAAAACGAGTGCAGACGTCAGCTGCAGGGCTGTCTCATCCCTAATTCATACTGACACCACATCCTCTGCACTACATAACAGAGAGATCTGTGCAGTAATTACCAGTGCAGACAAGTATATTCAAGATAAAACAAGGTGATCAAGAGAGAGAGAGAGAATAAGGAAAGCCATAAGGCGGAGGAAGATTTTATTGCTCAAATGTTCTTTTATAGCTCATGAGACATAATAGTTCTGCGTTAAGTTCACTTAAAGTCAACATGAAATCGAAAATTGGCTGTTTACAGTCATTATACATCATTTACTCACCCTCATGTTGCTCCAGACCTGCACAGCTTTCTTACATGGAGCGTAAAAGAAGATATTTCAAAGAATGTTTCAACTGTCGGTCACACTTTATTTTAAGGTCCAATTCTTGCTATTAACAAACCATTAACTACGACTTTTGCCTCAATAAACTCCTAATTTGCTGCTTGTTAATAGCAAGGCAGTTATTAGGTATATGTGTTGGGTAGGATTAGGGATGTAGCATATGGTCATGCAGAACATATGCTTTATAAGTAATAATAAACAGCCAATATGTTAAACATACACATGCTAATAAGCAACTAGTTACTAGTGAGAATTGGTCCTTAAACTAAAGTGTTACCCAACTGTCTTTATCCAAGCAATGAAAGTAAATGGCATTCAAAACAAAACTGTACTTTTATTGTATGAACAAAAACATGCAGGGACATTTTTTTTTTTAATTTCTTTTTTCGTGTTCCACAGAAGAAAATTCTGGTTTTGGTCTTGACTTTGAATCGTCAGGTCTGTCTTAACCCAGACTCAACCCATTCTGATTTAAGTCTGGACTAGGAATCGACCCTCTTCAGGTCTTTGTCTTGATTTGGATTCAACTCGTTTCTGGTCTTAGTCTCGTTTTGAAATCAACCTTTTTCTGGTTTCATTCTTGACTTTGAATCGTCCCTCTTCAGGTCTGTCTTAACTCAGACTCAATCCATTTCTGGTCTTAGTATTGACTCGGAATCGACCCTCTTCTGGTTTCATTTATGACTCGGAATCGACCCTCTTCAGGTCTTTGTCTTGATTCGGACTTAACCCGTTTCAGGTCTTGGTCTTGACTAGTAATCTACCCTCTTCTGGTTTTGGTTTTGACTCAGAATCGACCCTCTTCTGGTTTCAGTCTTGACTTTTAGTCGACCCAATTGTAGTTTCATTCATGACCCTGAATTTACTCACTTCAGGTCTTTGTCTTGATTCGTAATCTACCCATTTCTGGTCTTGGTCTTGACTCAGAATCGATCCTCTTCTGGTCTGAGCCTTGACTTGGACATGACACGTTTCTGATCCAGTTTTGTTAACCTGCTGGTCTTGACTACAAAACTGTCAAAAATGTGTTTCTAAATGTGTTTTGTGCTGTGGAGCAACAATCAAATCCCTGAACTCTACGAAAAAGTTGGGACAAAGAAAAGCATGATGGAGAGGGAGATAAAGTTGAGCAGTCGGCTGTTTCTTTTACACTGTCTGGATTGAGGTTCACAGTCAGCAATGCTTCAGTCTTGATTTTTCCACCCAGCAAAGCCCTTTTACGGCTTGGGATTGCAACTGCCTCATCTTTGCACTACAAATAAGTCCAGATATTGGCATTTCCAAGAGCTTTTGGAGACGTGCGTGTCACTTCCTGACTCTGTAATTTATGGTAGGCCTCTCTCTCTCTATCTCTCTCTCTGTCTCTGTCTCTCTCTCTCTCTCTCTGGGCTTTCTGGGAATTTGCCCGTGCGAGAGTGGTGGTGGGGAGAAGACTGAGTGGTGTTTTTTTCCCCTTCTCTTTATGCTTTTTCATTTTGATACTGCATGTTTTGGTAAGTCTTTTTTAATTATTGTTGTCAAAGTGAGTGTTTACGTGGAGGGATGGCGTCTCAGGTTGAGGCGTTATCCTTACGCAATGGATTCAGGTGTGTACCTGCTGGTTGGGTAATGGTTGAGGATGTGCTTGTTGCGACAGGAGAGGTGGTAGGCAACGAAAATATTTCCTCTGCTTCTCGAATGAACAAGGCTGTTGTGGTCTTTTTGAAAGCACAGCATCTTGTGAATCAAATAATTGAAAGTGGCCTTATTGTAAATGATGATTTAGTCCAAGTCACTCCACTCTACACGGCTTCTTCTAAAATTACGATTTGAAATGTGCCTCCATTCATAACTAATGAAGTATTGGAGCGCGAGTTAGTTCGTTTCGGAAAAATTGTTAGTCCGTTTAAAACGATCTCTCTGGGATGTAAACACCCAGCTCTAAAACACGTGATGTCGTTTAGGACACGTAAACATGGTTTTGGATTCCTAAGAGCGAACGTTGGATATATCTTTTCAGGTTAAACACGAAGGGAAGACATTTATGGTTTACGCAACAACCGGTAGTATGAGGTGCTTTGTTTGCGGCAATTTTGATCATAAACATCACGTTTGTCCGCATAAAGAACGTGGAATTGAAGGCGGTGTTTCGAGAGCAGGGACTGATGCTATTCCTGTTATCGTGCCTAACGTTACTCAAGAAGTTCGGGATGAGATTGAGGGTCCTCCTGAGGTAAGAGTTTCGGAAATTAATGTATCTGCTATCGAAAATACTCAAATAAGTAATAAAATAGAAACAACAACAGTGCCAGTTTCTGATTTCAGAAATATTGCGAATGATATGTACGGAGAAATCGCAGATTCACTTAATGCTGAAAACGTTGATGTCCATGGTTTACATGCTGTACCGAGTACTAGCGGTATTCAGTCTAGATTTTGTAGTGCAGAGTGTGTGGTGGAGAAACAGCAGCACACGGAGTTGACATGAAATAAAGAATGTAATGAGGGTGGCATGGATGAAACACAGTCAGATGAGACTGTATCTATGCATGATTTTGATTTATGCTCACAGGGAGATTCGCTGTGTAGTGGTGAGGCGAACTCACAAGAGTTTTCACAAGATGATTCCTCATTGTATACTTTAGAAGAGATCAATGCTTTTCTACATGATACGTTTGGAAAGCAAGTCAATGTGATTTTTTTTTCAGATATTGAGAAGTTTGAGAAGTCTGTTTCAATACATCAAAAGAATGTGGGATTTGATGTCTTAAGTGAAAAGAAAAGGTTTCGTTTAAAGAAACATATAACGGCAATTAGAAAGTATAGAAAAGTAGAAAAAAGGAGAACGTTAAAAGTTTTGACTTAGCTGACCAATTTCATGCATCACGTGGTGTCTCTTTGCAATGCTGTTTTTCTCTGTTTTTCTTTTTTCCCTCTTAAAATTGCACATGGAATTTTTAAGAGTAGGTTCTCTTAATATAAATGGGGGGGGGGGGGTATGCACAAACGTGCATTAGTATCTGAAATAATAGAGCAGAGAAAATTGCCTGTTATTATCTTCAAGAAACACATAGTGATGTAGGAAATTAAATCGATTGGGGATTGTGGTGGAGAGGGCAGTATTTTTAAAGTCATAAAACGAATTTGAGCGAAGGAGTAGGTTTTTTTTTTTTCACCTAAATTAAGGGTCACTGTTTTGAGTATAGAAGAACCAATAAATGGTCGTCTCTTGGGAGTTAAAGGTGACATAGATGGGGAAATTTATTATTTCATCAATGTGTATGCACCAAATGTAGGTTTTGAAAGATTAATGTTTTTTGGTGTGTTAAGTAGTGTGTTTAAAAAATGTTTTAATGATGGGAATGTTATAGTAGGGGGGGATTGGAACTGTACAGAAAATTTCACAGTAGATTGAAATACAGAAGAACCGCATATTCAGTCATCATCATGTTTATCCAAGTTAATAAGGGCAACTGATCTTTTGGACATATGGAGGATTAAACACCCTGATGTGAGGCAATATACATGGGTGAAGGTTAACAATAATAGGGTTACTGCTGCTCGTCTGGATAGAATTTATGTGTCTTAACAGATGAGTAGTCAAATTATTGATTGCTCTATTAATCCAATGGGTTTTACAGACCACAATCTGGTGTCGGTTGTAATAAGTAAGTCTAACAGTTCAAACAAGTCCTCTTTTTGGCATTTTAACATTAGGTTGCTTCAAGATAAAGAGTTTTGTAGATTTTTAAAAAAATTTTGGCAACAGTGGAAAATGAAAAAAAGTAGTTTTGAGAATTTAAGACAGTGGTGGGATATAGGAAAAGTTAATATAAAAATATTTCGCCTGCAGTATACTGCCAAATCTACTAAAGTGTTAAGAGAAACAATTGAGGTTGTTGAGAATGAGATATCATCTATAGAAGCAGACTTAATTAGTAAATATGATCCTATGTTGAGTAGTAAGTTACAGAGAAAAAAAGTGGAGTTGAGATCTTATTTAAATGAGAGAGTAAAGGGGCCTTGGTAAGGTTCTGCTTTATTTCTGTTGCAGATATGGATGCTCCAAGTGCATTTTTTTAATTTGGAGCGTAAGGTGTCAAAACAGAAACAGATGGTCTGCTTACGCCTTCCTGATGGGAAGTTGACGTATGATATCAGAGAAATGCGTCGTCATGTAGTGGATTTTTATTCAAATCTTTATACTGCTGGGCATTGTGATGAAAATTGTTCTGCACAACTTTTTCATGATTTACCTCAAATAGACTTGGACTCAAAGACTGCTTTGAATATAGATATATCCTACCAAGAACTAACTGCTGCATTGGGTCAACTGAAATCAGGAAAGTATCCAGACATTGATGGTTTGCAACCTGAATTCTACAAACATTTTTGGCACTGTATTGGAAAGGATCTTTGTGAGGTTTTTTGTGAATGTAGCCAAGATGGTATGCTGCCTGTGTCCTGTAAACGAGCTGTTCTGTCTTTGTTGCCTAAAAAGGTGGATTTGTCTTTTTTGAAAAACTGGAGACCAGTTGGGTTGTTGACTACTGATTATAAAATTCTATCAAAATGCCTTGCTAACAGGTTAAAAAATTACCTCCATTTAATAGTACACTGGGATCAAACATATTGTGTTCCAGAAAGAACGATATCAGATTATTTATTTTTGATACGGGATGTTTTAGATATTTGCAAAGTTTTTAAAAGAAAAATTGGCCTGATCTCCTTAGATCAAGAAAAGGCATTTGATCGTGTAGATCACAAATATCTTTTCAATGTGTTGGAAGCTTTTGATTTAGATGATTTAAATGGAGTTTTGAAGGTTTTAAGATACTAGGTATTTATTTTGGTTCTATTGATTTTCAGAAATTAAATTGGGAGAGCGTAGAGGATAAAGTATGCACCCGATTGTCTAGATGGAAATGGTTGCTACCCCAGTTGTCCTACAGGGGAAGAGTTCTGGTGGCCAACAATTTGGTGTCATCCACTCTGTGGCATAAATTCAACGTTTTGCAACCACCAGCAGGTTTAATTCAAGCAATTCAAAGGCACTTGGTGACTTTTTTTTGGTCCGGATACCATTGGGTTCGATCTGCCATACTGTATCTTCCTATACAAGAAGGGGGACAAGGCCTGGTTGATATAAAGGCAAGAATAATGACTTTTCATCTACAGACAGCTCAAAGACTGCTTTACAACAGCATTTTGCTTGGATGGACACAGCAACAGTCCTTTTGCGGAAGGCAGGGGGAATGGGATTTGATAAACATCTATTTCTTATGTATTTACAAGAGTCTGATTTGGTAGATCTTACTCCCTATTATAAATCTATGCTTGAGGCTTGGAAGGTTTTCACTGTGTCAAGATCACCCGATTTATCAGCTGGGACTTGGCTGTTGGAAGAACCTTTGTTTTTTAATGCTCTCTTTCCTTCAAGACTTTTATCATCTGCATATTTACGCTCACGGCTGCTGGCTGCTGGGTATACAAAGTTGGGTCATGTACTGAACAGCAGCGTGGAAGTTATAACCCAAAGAACCAAGGTGAAATCTGGAAGAATGATAAAGCAGCTGGTTGCAGAAGTACACGGGACGTTAAGAAAGGAACACGGAGATCTTGTGGACAATACAGAAATGATTCATGAGTTTGATTATGTTTTTCCTTCACTCATTGTTAGAGCTTCTGTGGAGAATTGGGAAGAAGATAATCATTGTTTGTTGACATTTAAAACCCCAGTTTTGAAATGTTTTGAATCAGCTGGGAAGAAGGCCTTGTACTTGATTTGTGTTAAAGTTTCAAATGTGTCACGGATGATACAGGAGGCAGACAAGGTGGTAAGTCTATTAGCTTTATTAGCAGAATGCTCCGAACCAGATGGAGAATATGTGAGCGAACAGGATGATAAGAACCAATGTAGACTTAACTGAAGAGTCTCTGATCACAGGAAGTGGGTGAGGGATCGCAGAAGGAGGACTGAAGATAGAGGAAGACTGGCCGATCTTTGGGAGATGACTGACGGGTCGCGGATCCTCAGGTGAGTGTAGAAATAAAGTCTGTACATCATCTGAAGAGATGCAGGTGATGATAATTAATATTCGATGACGAGCTAGTGGGAGGAGGGAGTGATGATGAGGACGGTGTTGATGGTGGAATCCTGACAAAATGCCAGGTTGTTGATTGGTGTTTTTTTCAACAAAATGGATAGACTTTTTTGGACTTGAATCTTCCCCTAAAGGCTGCTGGCGCACTCTGTACAAATACCCAATCAATAAGCAGACAGGTGACTTGCAGTGGAGAATTGTACATGGAGCAGTAACTACGAACAGGCATGTGGTGCATCTTAATCCTAGTGTTGGGGTGGGTTGTCCTTTTTGTTCGGTGGTAGAATCTTTGATTCATTTATTTGTGCAGTGTTCTTGTTTAGGGGATCTGTTTTCCCTTTTAAGTAATTGGTTTTCATCTTTGGGGGAGGTATTTTCTTGCAAATTATTTATTTATGGACCCAGGTATTCAGTTCAAAGGAAAAGGACTTTGGTTTTAATTAATTTTTTATCTGGAACTGCAAAATTAGTAATTTAGAAAAAAAGGAAAAATAAACCCCTTGGGCAGGATGCTTTAAGTGTGGTTTTTATGTTTTTTGGGTTTGTGGCAGCTAGATTAAAAGTTGAGTTTGCTTATTACAAATTGGTGGACCGTATACCAAAGTTTATAGAAATCTGGGGTGTTAATGAGGTATTGTGTACTCTATGTGAGAACAATGAAATGGTGTTGACTTTTTAAACATGTATGTGAAAAAGAATGAAACTAATGTGCATTTCTGAATTAAGTGTGAATAATTGTGTATTTTAAGAGAAAGTTGTTATAATAAAGATGCATTTAAAATTCAAAAAATTCTCTCTCTCTCTCTCTCGCTGCTTGAGAGATTTCTGCCCAGTTTTCATTATTGAAAAGGACCACCCTCTTTCCCTCCCTCCCCCCTTCTCTTCCCATCTCTTTTCTTATTAGATCTGTGATTCCAAGAGCGCATTAGGATATTAAATTCAGGATGGGAATGGATGCTGTCTGCTGACTTGGCAAGACTCCCCATTGCTGTCTCTCCTCACACCTTCTCCTCTTCCTCACCGGTCTTGGACTGGTCAAATCCAGAGAGTGTGGTCAAATCCAGAGAGTGTGGACATCTCTCTCTGAATGGGTCCCCGCTTGTTGTGTCCTGCCATCTCTGCACCGAGGTTGACGGAGGCACAAAGCAGCCACTTGTGAGCAGGAAGAGATGGCTGGGCCGGCACAGTGGCTGCTCTGTCATCGTATGAATCATTCTGACGTGTTCGAGGATAAAGACGTGCATGCATGCGCCCACACAGCATAACACCCCCTTCTCGCGCCGCCTTGGGAGCATTCCTCATGACATGTGAGCTTCCATTATGGCAGCTCCTTCACCATTGTTATTTATTTGACTTAGGGGAAACTGTCTCCCAAACAAGGGCATATTTTTCTTGGAGAGACATACGTCAGTTGTTGACGGGGAAAACACAACAATGAAAAAAAGAGCAGTACTGTTACACAAATTAAGAAAATTGTTACATTTTCTGTGCAAAACTGCCACAGTGCATTCTGGGTGATTGCTGTATTGTTACTAGGGTATTACTGTCCCAACTCAAAAGTATGATATTCTGGCCCACAGATATGGCTTGAGTCCCTTTTTCGATTTTTTGTTTTGTTTTGTTTGTTTAGAAAAATGCACAAACCTTATTTGAGGAATCAATCATGTTCATAACATGAGCAAATTAAGATATTGGACTTTTTGTATAAAAGGAAGATGGGAATATTAATCTCTCCAAGACAGTAAACACATACAAATGATACCAATGTATTACCATGTATATTTATTTTTTTGAAGGTGATATCATATTCTTAGGACATATAATATGGTAATACCTCAGAGTACCATCTTTTAGAAAAAAAATACTCTAGAAGTACAATAGCATTCTGTATTGCCATGGTAAAAAAAAAATCAAAAATCATTTGAAGTGCATTGAATGGTCATGTAAATACTGTGGTATTTGAATATGAATCTATCTTCAAAAAATGCCATAGTATTACTGTGATATTTTTGACATACCAATACAATGTCATGTTTTGAACATTATATTTTAGTATATATGTACATTATTGTACTTTTTCTTTTTTAAATATTCCATGTGCAAGAAAATTTTACTATAAGCTTTCCCATCCCTGCAGCACCGCCTTTACAGAGCTTTTCACATCTTTACATATTCCTCCAGCATAATTAATTACCAGTTTGACCTCATTCCCAATGCCAGCCCTTCCAGCTCAAAAGGCAAAAAGTTTGTAATTTATCGAAATCAACTAAGGTTCCCATATCAGGACATGAGATGACAAAAGTCCCAGAATTTGTAGCATTCATAAGACACAAACATCTAGATTCGCCGACAACTACAGATGGGACTCTTGCTTTTGGATTACACAAACAATTCCACCTCATCCAAGCTCAGGAGGTGCAGCAGGGCTCCAGTTTTGGAAACGAGCAGATGATGGGTCTTAAATAATAAAGTACTTGAGTGCTACTGCAATCTTTACGACCAAGTGAACCATTCAGATGCTTGTTCAAGGGCCAAGGCAATGCTTGACATAATTGTGCACCCAAGCATGAGCCGAAGAAGCCAAATAATGCATGGGGGGGGGGGCTCATTTAAAATAAATGGCGGACTTGAAGTTTTCTTTCTTTCTTTGAGACATACTATTTGACCTAGATCTTTCTTAAAAGTTGCGCATTAGATGTGAATTAATGGAGCATGTTTTTGTACAACTCGATTACGTGGAAGAGCTTCTTCCATGGCTGCTCGAATGCTGCGTCTCGTTTCGGTCGCTCTGTGTAATTCGACCTGGCATTCAAGTTTGCAATGGACAACCGAACAAGATGACTGCATACTATAAAGAGTAGACTGCCCAAAAAATTGCATTTTGTCATTTTATTCACCCTCATGCAATTCTAAACTTGCATGTTGTTATTATTATCCTTGGAAGAAATTTGAAAAATCATTGGCACAATTGTCAATGATGTCTGTCAATGACAGCAATATTTTCATTGTTAAATAGATAGATATTATTATTAAAAGTTTATTGCTATTGTTATTAAAAGTTGGTATTGAAGCCAAAACAAAGCATAACATATATAATTTGTAAAAAAAAATATGTATAATTTATATGACATATTATAAAATAATGTATATTTATATTCAAATTGCAATAAAAATGTATAAATATATTTAGATTAATTTTATAAGTACTATTACGTTAATATAACATTTTACCTACTGCAGTTGGGTCACAGATAAGCAAAAATTATTTGTGAACAAATAAAAAAATGAACGCTATAGTTATGATTCATCTATGAATGAATCACAACTTTAGGGAAATATATTAATAATCAGTTTCCCTGTGTCACCAGAGAGCAGTGCGTTTCATCTAAAAATCACAGTTTTGGCCTCATAGAATTCTCAAAATATTTATTCAGAAAATTTGTTGTGCATTAAAGTCTAATACGTTCGAAATATTTATAATCTACCATTACATTTTATTGCCCTACAAAACATTCTAGACCTAGTTGTTTCAGAGGCAGAACAATGATGATGAAATGCTGCAAAGACATTTGGTAATCAGACGCTCCAAATCAATCACAATAAGGCCAGAAACGCATTCATAAATGAGGTCAATTTTGAGCTGACGTCCACTTAAACATCTTGCTTTTACAGACAAGACCTCACTCTTCCCTTCCGCTAGATTCTCACGTTTTTCAAGACACAATTCTCACTTAGCTCAAATGCCAAAAAGCGTTCATTCTCCTATCCTATTTCCACAGTCAGTTATTAACCTGTAACCTTGAGTCTAATGGAGGATTTCAGTTCTTCCCTATGCGCTCAGCCGTCCCTCTGAGGATACAGAGTGCTTTCAAATGAACTCTCTTTTTTTCCTACTATCAAGACTCCCAACGTGTGGTGGAAAGTCCAGAGGTCCCGCCCCTCCTCATTCTTTTAAGTACTACTTTAGAAAATAGCATTGTACGACAGCGTTCTTCTTGATGTAAAGGCGTCATGCCATGGCAAGGTGCCCACATCGCTCAGGTACACACGTGCCTTTCTGGAAAGGACATCATTTGCGGCTGAGGGAGGCGGATAGTGCCTCTCATAAATATCGCTGGAGGGGAATCTCTCTTCGGAGAGGAGATAGATCCGCATTTGGGTTGCTGGGCTGGAGAAGAGCTGTTGTGTCAAGCACACCATGGCAATATTTCCCGTGGCTGATTGAAATGGAAGGTGGCAGCCATTCTGTTTAGGGAAAACAGGTGTTTGATACACACGTCAGATTGATTATATCCCAAAAATCAGCATGGAGAAACTTGGTGGTTGTCAGGAAATCCTCCTGGTTTGGAATTAATTACTCAAGCTTTATTAGAGTATCTCAAAAAGCATTATACATTTCTCTCAGGCAAACTTTTGAGTTGATGGCAGCTTCACTAAACTAACAATTTGACTAAATCACTTATTTTACACTCCTTTATTAAGGCATTTAATTAAATAAAACGGAATCACAATAAAGCTGTACTATAGCAGTATTCTGGTTGACGTTTTTAGTTTATCATTTATTATTCAATTTCACATGCTTTTATATTTAGATTGACTGGTGAAAAATAATTATGTAATAACAGTAAATTAATAATAATGATAATAGCATTAATAACAAATATAATTATCACTTGTAGTATTCTGCTTTTAGCATTTCTTTTGTTTTTTGACCAAAAAATATATATATGACCAAAAAAATATTTCCAGTCATCTGTTATCATTATTAGGAAATAAAAGATCAGCTTACCAGGTATTGGCTAGAATTTGAATATTAATTTAAATAATAATTAGATAATACAAAAAAAAAAAAAAACTTTTTCTCTGTAAAACACAAAAGGAGATATTTAGTAAAAAGTCCAGGCTGCTCTTTTCCATTTTATAGTTATATATATATATATATATATATATATATATATACTACATTTTGAAGTAAAATTGAAATAAGTTGAAGTAATAAAATTGCTATAACTAATCTATTATGTTTATTTTATTTTAACATGTTACATGTACCAAAAACAATTAACAAAAAATATTCTTAATAGTTTTAGTTTAACTGCTCCAAACAAATCATAATTTAGGTAAAGCATAATAGTTTTTCATATCACTTATACAATCCAACTTGTGTGAGAAACAAACTTAAATTTAAGACGTTATTATTTTTTATATTAGTCATTTTATTTTATTTTAACCTTAATTCGTTTAGTTTCCAACATTTAAAGTTTTTCATCTCTTTTGTATTTACATTACCAAAACAATTCTTGGTTGTAGTTTTAACAACACTGCTCCAAAAATGGCCATAAAATCCTCAAAATAGTGGTTTGTGTGAATTTGTGTAATATATTCCAGCACTTTGAAAATTATAGAATAGCTGTGTGTGAGGAACATACCGAAATTTAAGTCAATATCTGCATCACTGTTACAATTAGGTGAGCTGAAGTGAGAACCCAAGTGCAGTTTATTTAACATAAAGACAAAACATAATCCAAAAAGACTTCAACAGCATGAACAGACTTGACGAAAACAGACTAGACTCTCCGACAGCGGGTTACAACATTAAAGCTAGACAAAGAACAAAGTCAACATCAGGGCTATTTATAGCAAACAATGAGGGTCACATGACAAGACCCAACCAATGAGAAACAAGACACATGACTAAGACAACCAATGAGAACATGACACATGAACCAAGGAACCAATCAGAGCATTACACACAGACAAGATAATCACATGACAGAACATGCCTGTGGCCAAATTACAAATTAAAAAACATATAAACAACAACCAAGAAACAAATCCCAGAGCCCCACGTTACAATCGTCTTCCCGCCTGCATCAGGTTCTATATCAATGGCACCAAATGACACTGGGTTTGAAAATTCAGAAGCACAAATAAAATTACATTTCGCAGCTAAACAGTGTGTGGCCACGGTTTTCATTGCAAGGAAAAGAGCAGCATGAACATTCTGCTAAACATCTCCTTATGTGCCCGACAGAAGAAAGAAAGTCCGTTTGTGAAGCACACGAGTGAATGTTCATTTGTGGGTGAACAATTCCTTTCATTTATTTTTCTTTTAACTAGCACTAGCTTGCAGCGGAGACAGGAGCACTGTAATTAATTGAAGGACATCGTTAGTTGGAGAGATTCAGGGGAAAAATATCTCACACTAATTAACATGTGTCTGTGTTTCAATTAACAATGACCTCAATCTCTCAGAAAGCAGACAAATAAGGGGAAGCTTGTTCGGAGCAGTGGGCTGCGTTTCGCACATTCTGCTCGCTAGCACACATGAAACAATATCTGTATTCTCTTTCTATGAAAGCACCGTTCTGTTGGAAATGATTCAGTGGAGGCCTGTATAAATCGACTGAACAATTACACAATCCTCGCTAACTTTAACAGTCGTTATGAACGACAGTAAGATGCAAATATCTCTGCGTTCTTTTATCAAAACGACAATGTTCTCTCGCTTTTCACGAGCGGGTCAAACGTGTCGCGTTTTCCGGAAATTATCTTCAGCTTTTGATTGCAACCTTGCCAGCTGGCTTTGATACCGATGGAAATGGGAGAGATAGAGAAGAAGCATGTCTTGATCTAAAAATTCTCAGAGCTCTAAATTGCAACACTCTCTCTTCCAAAGAAATATATCAAAGACGCTCGGAAAAAGTTGGAAGCACAACATTGACAGTGGGCGAGGAAGGGGGGTGCTGTTGTGACATTGATGGGAGAAAACTTTGACTGAAGCAGATATGAGTGTCAAACAACATGCACAACGGAGAATCGCTTCTAAGTTTAGATGCAGTCTCTAGACAAAAGCAACAACCTTGACGCTATACAGTAGAAGCTGGCTGAAATAGTGAGATATAATATCCGTTTCAAATTAACAATCATTATTTTTGCCCTTTTTTGTCAAAACCGGCAAGAGTAGACGAATGAAAATGATACAATTATAAAAAAAATGTAGGATTTACTAGCAATTTACTAGCAACTAGTGAAACTTGTTTCAACGTCACAAAGAAATTACAAAGTAACACACTACTACAAGTATTACAAAGTACTACAAATATGTTTAAACATACAAAAAATAACAAAGAAACTGTAAGTTACATTGAATTAAATGCAAAATTGTAACTTAGAAACACTTAGTAGCATTTTTTAATGCTGTTATTATGCTTTTAATGTAGTTTTTTCTGTATAACGGAAAGGAGATTTTCTGAAGAATCCATATTGCAGTCCCTAGTGACTATACATAATAAATAATAATAATAATTTAATGAACAATCATAAAACGGATTTTTCCGGTCCTTGATTCTGATTGGTTGAGCCTTGTGGTGGCACAAAGAGTCACCAATGGACCAGTCTGGAAAACACTGTCTGTCAAAAATAAAATTCATTACCTATAAATGTACCAGACTGGAAAAATATCCTCATGTAAGCTGACAAATGTAGCTGGAGGAAGTGCTATAGGAGGAGAGTCTGGGGGAACAGTCGTTTCAGCTCCAAACACAAAGTGACAGCAAGTTTCGTCTCTTTCTGCGAAACTCAATGGATCTAATTTGTTTACCTCATACGACAGACGTTGAGCCATTATTATTCTATCAATCTGCTGGTTTCTTTTTACTTAAAGAGGAAGTTCACCAAAAAAACTAAAGATTTATTCACAGACAGACAGATTGATAGACAGATATATACAGTAGATAGACCAATATTAAAATTATGTCTGATACTATTAAGACAATAAATATTTTAAATAATTCACGTTATGGTCAATAATCGTCAATAAGTTGCTGTATTCAAATGCAATATTTTATGTTTATAGTATATTACGAAATATAAATAAAATCTATAAACAAAACATTACACAAACAAAGGATGCACCAGTATTTAAAAAAATAATAATAATTGTTATGACCAATAATCCATAAATGGCTGATAAAAAAATCCAGTAATATTTTTCAAAAAATACATACCTTAGAAACTTTGTATGTTTTGACCAATAACTGATAAATGGCTCATCTTAAATTTGTCAAAAAGTATATTGCAAACTAAAAGCAAAACACATAATATAACGATAAAAATCAATTATCGGTGTTAAATGTGACATGTGAAGTCAGCGCTAGATGATCTAAACGTGAAATTAATCAGGAAGAAGGAAATGCACAATTAAATATCCAAATATTGAGCAATATATAGTCAATATACCGTATGCTGAAACAACATAAAAAATACAATAAATGAATTATATAATAATATCGGCTGATGATAACAGTGTTTTTATTTTATTTTCACATGCATATATTGATTTTGCATCCATAAAAACGTCCCTTATTTCTTAAAACACAAATAATGGGTAATTGAAAAATGATTTACAAACCGTATGAAAGATTTAAAGAATTTAATAAATGAGTGTCGAAAAGGAAAAGTATTTGGTTGGACTGCTAGCTCAAAATTGCCCAAAAATAAATACAAAAGCTTCAAATGACTGAAAATTGAAACTGTTTTCTTCATGATTTTTTTTTTTTTTGGGGGGGGGGGGGGGGTGCTTTGCATTGCATTGTACAGGAAAGAGCTGCAGAATCTCTCCATTAAGGTTCCACAGACAAAAGAAAGTCACATGGGCTTTTAATTTTATAAAAATAATCTTGTGCTTAACCTAAACTAAAGCCCCAGTCGTACGAGTCATGCTGCAGGCCGAGGGGCGCGTTTGTTGATGCCAATGTACATGCATGCGGTCAATATCCCGAACTCCGATCTTTTTTTAAACACAGAATCTGTGTACAATCAGCTCTGCCACCTCGTGATGCACCACGCGCCGCAAAGTCGCCCGAAACAAACAAAGGGAGAATTTGCATGAATCACATGCATGTCACGCTGACAAACTTAGCATCCTCACGCAGCGCCAAGTGAGCCTGCGCTCTTATCCTAAATGCTGGATTCCTCACAGACGGCTGCAGGGTTTTTAGGGGGTTGGGGTAGCGTGGTTGTTTTGTGGGGCTAAAAATAGTGTCGTAGATCAGAACGTTGAGGAGAAAAGGGCCTGGTGCAGATTAAACCACAGTTAATCGCCTGTCTGCCACATTGTGAGTTAGGTGCTTCAACGAGGAGGTCTGAAGATCTTCAAGCAAAGCCGCTCTTGATTCCGGCTTTGTTTTGGAAGGATGTTTACACTTACCCTTAAAACCCCTTCTCAGGTCATTCATCACTTTTTTTGGCCTCCTCATTTCCTCAACCAGAGAGGCAATTTGTTTTCTTATGAACTTGCTTTTGAGTTGACAAGGGGCTTAATCACAGAACCAAAACGAATGTGCTTTGGTGCAGATTTGTCAAATCTTTAATGCCAACAATTACATCGGCACGTCTTATTTCATAAAAAGCCATTTGATAAAAATACATGTTTCCAACCTATTTTGAAGGACATCTCACACGATGAGGACCAGCTATGAACATGTCCCTGTACACCCTATTAATACCCAGTTATCTTCAAAGCTAGTTTGTACTGAGAGGCAAAAGAACAGCAACAAAGATCTCTATTCAGTGATTCGGAGAAGAAGAATTAGCTGCTCACATGCCAAACAGTTTAGCAGAGAAAATACCATGAGCACAATGAGGTTTTTATTCTACATTACAAGCTAAGCTGGAGCAGTCAAGCTTTAACTTCATTTCTTTGGTTCAATCACTGAACAAATGCCTTAATAATATTTAGAAATATATAATGCAGTAACAGTTAAGCACGGCAAATATTAGTAGATCCTTCCTTAAAACCGAAATACAGTATGATATAAACACTAATAAACCATTTTTGTGTGTAATTCAGTGTATCTCTTTGCAATTATTTGTGAAATTAAGTGAGTGACTGTTTCAAAGTAAATCATACACCACTTTTTCACAGTGTTATATTAAATTACATTAAATATTGAGTGTACTGAAAATGATGATAGATAGATAGATAGAGGATAGAGCAGGTCTAGAAATGTGTTAATGTTGACAGATCTGAAATTCAAGAAACCATTTCTTTAAATGGTTCTTAAATGTACAATATGTATTTTGATTTCTGATGATTAAGGGAATGCGGTTCCATTCGGTAGCAGCTCGAACAGAAAAAGAAGCATGACCAAATACACTTTTTCTAAAGGGAATGACACAATCTCCCCGCGCTGCACCTCTGGTTCTGCTGTGATCAGCTGTACGGATGCTAACAAACTGGTGGAGTGGAGGGGATGATAAACCGTTCATAATTTTGTATAGAAGACATAGATTTGAGTATTTGACCATGTTTTCCCAACTGAGTAATCTGTGTTTTTGTAATATTGGACAAAGATGAGAAATAATTGGTTTCTTATCCAGAATTTTAACAGTTTGTTTGTAAAGTGACTGCAGAGGTTTCAGAGATGTAACACCAGCTTGTGACCAGATGGGAAGACAGTAAGTGATATGTGATAAGATCATAGAGTGCATGTACTTTTTTGCTGCCTGTGTGGACATTTGATGGCGAATGTGTCTAAAATTCATGAGGTTAAATTTGCTGCGATTACAGACCCTTTTTACATGTGATGTAAATGACAACTTTGAATCTATCAAAACCCCCAGATATTTGTATTCTGGCACGATCTGCAGCCTTTCCCCAGAAACGAAAATATTTGGCTCAACACTTAAGTTTTTATTGGACTTTGTGAAAAACATTGCTACTGTTTTTGATGTATTCAGCTGCAGGCAGGATTGTTTTAACCAAGCTGTAATATTATCCATGGATTTAGTGAGCTTCTCGGCCACGTGAGAAATATTCTTGCCATGAACATATACTACAGTGTCATCAGCATACATCTGTACAGAGACATCAGGACAGACGGACGGGAGGTCATTAATAGATAGATAGATAGATAGATAGATAGATAGATAGATAGATAGATAGATAGATAGATAGATAGTCTAAGTGCATGTTCTCGACAACAAACAGCCCATGCTCTCTCCTGGATCAGTTCAATTACAAAGATGCTCAGTCATTCAGTCACTGACCCGAGCAAATTAGTTTTGCACTAATTGTGGGGGTTCGGCTCCCGGTCAACCTGATCAATTAGAGCATCTGAAATCAAATCAATGTCCAGAAGGAGTGATCACCCAGACCTCTGGCATCTGGCCCCCAATCTATGAACTTCAATCCACACCACAAACCCCACACAGGCTTCAACTGAACCAAAAAAGGTTGATGGAGGCGCTTTCACTAGAAATAACTTTTTAGGTTTTGTACTAAACCTTTAACGAAACTTGAAACCAATACCATGATATGCATAAACAACTTAATACAACCAAAACGTGCTTCATAACCTTAAAGTACTGCAAAGAACCAATGAGGAATCTTCAGTCCGAGTATAAACAGATTTGAATCCTAAATCACTAGCCAGGGTTGGGTTGGTTCAGATTTACTTTGCATTAGCAGATTAATCCGATTAACTAGCAATCTAAATTTACAGATCAACTTGGTCTCGTCTTCTACACAAATACGGACGGTAAATATTGCGCGTTATGCTAATTTAACGGCACGTTCAAACAGCTGCGTAGTAAATTACTGCATAAAACGTTGACAAATCTGTAAACTTCGCCGTTCCTATTTACATTAGTTGCTAAACTTGTATCAGTTGTGCTGAAACGGACCGGTACGCAACGCGTAACGCTTTTATTCCCAAAACAACAACAGCATCGCTTTCCTCAGGGAGAACAGCGCGATTCTGAACCATCTCTCACTTCTGACCGGATCAGATGCTTTTGCCAAAACATGTACAGATACGAAATGGATACAGGGAAAAGATATCCGGCATAATAATGCCGTTTTACCTGGTAATAATGAAGTTGAATGCGCTGATAACCCGATGCGAATTTAGATGATACACTATATATTCCTCGCTGATGTCCACATAATGTCAGTGCCAGGCGCTTACTGTAGAGAAAAGCCCGCTGTCAGAGAAAGAGAGAGAGAGAGAGAGAGAGAGAGAGGGGAGAGGGGGGGGGGGGCATCCTATCCAATTACAAAAGACAAACGAGGGTTAAAAAGAAAAACAATGCACAACCGTATGTCGAGAGGACAAATCACCCTGCATCGGTTTCTTCAGTTGAGCCATTGTCCTCTCTAGATCATTTCATAAGAGATTTGGCTGACATTTTCTCTTAAAATGTCACGTACCTACGTCATAATATTTCACAGTTCTTCTCGCAAGTGGTCTAGTTGTTCTGAAGTCATTTGACGCCGAATGACAGAGAAATATTCGATTCCACAGCGCTTTGATGAATAATAATAAAAAAATATTCGATTCCCTACGAATATTCGATTTGTAGAATTCAAATAGTCATGTGTTTAATGTATAAACACTCCCTTATAGTGTATGTTGTATATGGCCTATAAAGTGCTACTGATCTACATGTATCTATCTATCTATCTATCTATCTATCTATCTATCTATCTATCTATCTATCTATCTATATATATCTATATATATATATATATATATATATATATATTTTTTTTTTTTTTTTTTTTTTAATTAAGGATATATGATGGTTAACATGCTAAAACTGTGATTATGAAATAAGAGTCTCGGCTCATTTTGTGATCAGATAGATCAACTTTACATCTCTTGCAGAATAGCTCTGATTTCACAGACATTATAAAATCCATTTGCACAGTGAAATCCATTTGGCTTCTGCGGACGGACTCATCAAACAGTCTTCAGGTGCTTACAATCCAGGCCCAAGACTTTCTGCATTATTCATTATATTGATCAACAATAAATAGATGAATGAATAAATACATTGTGAACAGGGCAAACGGACATGTCCTAAGAAATACGGCCCCCTAGTGGCAATACAACGTCTAAAAATAATTATATGTTAACAGAATCACAACTGAAATGCATTATTATTAACTGCACAGGATGAACAACAGTGTATGCAAATTATTTTCCGGATAATTTATTTAAATTGGAATATTACTGTAGATGAAACTAATAAAAGGTTATGTTTTCAATTTAGAATTTTATTCTATGCAATGTAAACAGATTGTCTAATCTGAATTACTTGAGCCCAAAAAAATAAAATAATATACATGCAAATAAAATCAATTCGATATACCTGTATTTAAAACTTGCTTTAGTCATGTCACATAACTCCACTTTCTCCCTACAAGTGCACGTAGACAGACAGTCTCTCACTATCTGAAGGTGTTATTGGCAGTCGTTCTTCTTCTCTGGGTGTTTTAATTAATTTTCCTGCTGTAAAAAATGAAATAAAGTCGGCGGAGGCCTGAAGCTGCCTTTCTCAATATTCGGAGGACTTGTAACGAGCAGCGCAGGGCCACACAGGGTCAGAGAAATCTTTCATTTCAGCCAGTCAGAGATGATTTGAACACTAGACTAGACCTCCAGTTGATTACAAACCATCCCAGAGCTCTGCTACCGTACCTGTGCCGCTAAATGACAAAATACATTTCTTGACTAGCTATACAATAATATAAGTCATTGTGGTACAGAAATTGCCCCACATAATGTATTTATAACTCAAAAAGCTAATCTGTGCTTTGACCTGTCGTTCCATGGTTCTTTGAATTAATTACAACAGTGTAATTATCTGTGTATATTTAACTGGACTGAAACTGATCCACTATATTTGAGCGCATGTGGAATGATGGCAATGGTAAATGTGGTCATGTGACAGTGAAAAATGGGCACAGGTGATCGGGCGTCGTATGTCGCCTATTTCCATTGTTGTAGAGCTGTTCAGTGAATTGTTAGACATAAGAGGCATAAATAATTTAGATGCTCACAATGAATAGCCTGCATAAATACATGACCCCAACATTCTGTCATCATTTATTCACTCTCAAATTGTTACAAACATGCCTCGCTTTCTTCAACAGAACACAAACATGTTAATGGGAATGTTTGCACTGCACTTTTGCATTTTCTTTTTCAGCTATGCCAAATGTGGTATGAGTATAATGAGTATAATGTTCCAGCCCAACAAACATTGAATAGTATTGTAGGTGCTTATTCTTCCGAATCATAAATAGCAACCAGTGTAATCCGATTCCTACAAAGACTCTTCTGAAACTGATTCTTTTTAGTGAATCAAAACAAACAACCCAGCCAGTGTAATCAAACCACTTTCCAAATAAATGACTCTTATGAGCAGGTTCATTTAAGTGAATCAAAAACATACTGCGCGATACGTGTAGTCCAATTCCTGAACAAATGACTCTTAAACAAGCCAGTTCTTTTTAGTAAATCAAAAAATAGAATGCAATCTTTTTAGTTTAGGAACCAGTTCTTTTTAGGGAGTCAACTCAAGCTAACTTGAGGCGACGTGATGTGATGTCCAATTCCTGAAAAAAAGAAAAAAAGAAAAATTCTTAACCAGCAATTTTGGGTGAATGAAAAACACACGGCCCAATCCAAGAAGTCTGATTCTTGAATGAATGGCTCTTATGAGCCGGTTCTTTTAATTGAATCAGAAACTCCGAACAAATGACTTCTAAACGGCCCAATCCAAGAAGTCTGATTCTTGAATGAATGAATCTTATGAGCCGGTTCTTTTTAGTGAATCAGAACAAATGACTCCTAAACGGCTCTTTTAGTGAACCAAAACCATACAGCACAATCTGTGTAGTCTGATTCCCAAATGAATGAGTCGTATACGGTAAACATACTGTGCTATCTGTGTGGTGTAGGAACTGGTTCTTTTTAGTGAATCAAAAACATGTTATATGTGAAGTCAACAGATTACGAACAAATAACTCTGGTTTGTGAGTTGACTACTTTTAATGGTGCTTTTTATCTTTATTGGTCCATAGTCACTTAGTCCATAGGTGCCTGTTTCCACCAAATAATAATAATAATAATAACAATAATAATTACATAAATTGTAAGTTCGACTTTATCTCAGTTTTGATTTATGAACTCAGAATTGCAAGATATAAACTCACAATTTTGAAGAATTTGCAAGAAAAAAAAACTGAATTTTTGAAATAAATAAGAAAAAGGCAGTTACATTTATTTGACAAAAGTTGGCTACTGCCATTGTAAAGCTGCATCAACATTCAGCTCAATTTTGTCTCCACAGAAGAAAGCCATAAAGGTTTGGAATGACGTTAGAGTGTGAAAATGATGACAGAAGTTTTCTCCACACCCTTTTTAGTGAAAAAAAGCCAACAGTTCTGTTGAAAGGAAAGCGTGGGGCGGGGGTCAGTAGATTATGTTTCCCTTTTTAGTATGACTGGCATCTTCTTTTTGACACCAACTTTAATTGATACGACCATCTGTCTCTGGTAAACAACTATAAATGTTTCTGGCAGCTTTTCTGGAAGTGATTTATTGTACCTGGCCTCGGTCACTCATAACGCACACCTGTATTTGCTTCTCAACGGATCGATGCCAAAATCCCAGAGCTTTAAGGATCATAACCGCTGACTACCCAGAATGCATTTGTTCATGACTTTCAAGAATGTAGTAGGATATTTTGGTTTAGCTATGTATAAGATTCAAACAGCACTGACTCAAATGGAGTCAGATTTGACAGACAGACCAACAGGTGTCTCGCGCGCGGACAGCCCTGAGAAATACCTGAGATTCGCGGCACGCGCCCGCGCTTCACCGAGCAGATGAGCGAGTGTAAACACGGCGGGGGACCGTGTCGAGGTGTGGAAGGCTTTCAGACAGTACACAAGTGCAACATGACAGGCACGCAGTGGTCTAGAGGTATTCAGCGACCCAGATATAGTAATGATAACAATAGGGATTGTAATTGAATTCTTCTGTCGGCGACGCACGTCGTGTTGCTTTTATTGCCGAGCTGTTTAATAACGTTTGGTTCAGTTTGGGTGGTGAAAACGCTGTTTACTAAACTTCAAATTCAGATTTTGGTTTATTTAAAGCTTTCTTTTAAGGACTCTTGAACACAGTCTTAGCTACTAAAAAGGTCTGAGGTGGAAACATATCTCCCTCTAGTGATACTTAATGGTAATACGGTTTTTCTGTTCGCATACATTTCCATGTACCATAAGTTAGGGTACTGTAGTTGCCCACCATTTTATTGATTGATTGAAGTAGGCTACTGTCTGTTAAATGGACTGTACTTCATGCTATTTTTAAAATGTAACTTGTACCAAGGGGGCATTTTACCCTACCTATGTTATGGATTACAAAATTATAATAGCCTATTTGAAAAAAAAAAAGTTAGCTGATGCTAACTAGCTAGCGAACTAGCTGATGCTAACTTGAGGTGACTTTTAAATATAAAGTCCAGATATTTTGATTCAACCAATTAGTTGTTGCTCATTGCCCCCTGATTGCGTTTTACCCCACTAACATAAATAATTATGTCAATCTGAAAATATAGTTATATTTTTTTTATCAAATAACACGTTCTGCACTCCCTCTCTACAGGCTCAGTTGTTTTCATATAGCCTAATATATAACTGTGATGTTCTACAAAACAAGCTTTAAAACAAGCTTTTTACTGCTGAAAATGATATAATTTACTGTAAAATCTGTTTTCTCTTCGGTACATCACCAGTGTAAGCTTCATGGTGAAAACTTCTTCATCACTCTCGTCAATGTAGTCCATAGTTACAGTACAATACAAATTTATCTAGACTTTCTCTGTGGTTATTTTGGGGAAAACAGTAGGGGTCTATTTCCCCTACTCACTCTCAAGTTGCTCCAAATCTGTACAAGTTTCTTTCTTCTGTTGAACATAGAAAAAATATGTTCTGTAGATTGTTGGTAACCAAACAGTGGCTGGCAGCCATTGACTTCCATGATGTTATTATATTGTTGATTGTCCGGCTGTCTTTCTGAACCTAACTTTCAGTAGCCAAAACTGTGTTTGCCATTGTAAAGACTGGACATCTAATCCCTCAGTCTCATTTTCATCCACATGATTAAATTAAATACAGGTCTAATCCAACATGGATCATTTTTCCACTATACCAAAGGGGATTTGTTTTAGTTTGCTTTATACTGTTGATTTGCAATTCGTTTTTCTCTTTCACTGAAAAGCTGATACATTTTCTGCAAATATCTATATCAAATTATAACATGTTGACAAATCTTCATCTCAAAATCTAATCTAAAATTTATGTTACAAAATGTTGTTCTCCCAATAGCCTAAATGTGGCTTGATGATGATGTTTAGATAAAAAATTTTTACGGAAAATAAGACTAATAACATTATGTTTCGATTTAGAATCATTATGACCAGAAATGTCCCAGTTTTCTCCTTTTTGTAGGTTATTGTTATGATCTGGCTGTCAGCTTGTTGATTCCTCAAAAGTGATGCTCACACCTCTCAAGCCAAACCACTTCATCAAGACAGCGAAGGTCAGACTGTAAATTAAATCCAATCCCCTCATCCATCGTTCTGACCTTACAGAGGCCTGTTACACAACACCAGTTTTTCCATCAGAGAGGAGCTTCATTATCACGCAAGCAGGTGTTGATTATCCCCTGTAAAACGAGTCTTAACAGTCCTTACAGTGAAGAGGCATCCGCCGGTGCTGGCATATGTTCTCATCTGTCGTGTGGCATTGCCTTCTGCTGAGTAAACATACTCATAGTCAACATTTTTGTAGTTCGGTCTGATGTAAAGGAACTTTTCGGGTAGTTAAGCTTTATTGACATCAATTGGACATTGCTGTCAGTTGGCAAAGGCAATTTGATTCACTCCTTGATCCAGAAAGTCAATCAAGGTGTTTTAAAGCTTAAATGTGAAGTTTGTAGTTTGTTAAATGGCTTCAATTCTTTTTCCTTTCAAAGTGAGTTTCATTTGAGCTGCAATGTGTAAAGATTCTTGTTCTACAAGGATACTTGTTATACATTTTAATATGATTAAAAATGGATCAAAAACTAATATAATATTTACAGCCACAGATTTGCAAGCAATTGCAGTGTTACCACTCACGAAAATTAACCAATGTTTATAAATTAAATAAATAGATAAAAATAACCATAGTTTACTACACTAACCATAGTTTAGCCATGGTGTTTGTAGTAAAACTGTGGTTAAATAGTAGTCAGTATGCCAAAAAAAAAAAAAAAAAACTAATAAAACAAAAAACATGGTAACTACACTTGTACTGCAATAAAACCTGGTTAAACCAAGGGACATGTCTGCAAACACTGCAAATAAATAAATCAGTCACACTTTATTTTAGGGTCAAATTCTCACTATTAACTAACCATTAACTATGACTTTTGCCTCAATTAACCCCTTATTTCCTGCTTATTAATAGTTTATAAGGTAGTTGTTAAGTTTAGGGTATTGGGTAGGATTATGGATGTCATGCATTATATGTACTTTATAAACAATAATAAACAGCCAATATGTTAATAATAGACATGCTAATAAGCAAGTAGTTATTAGTGTGAATTGGACCCTATACTAAAGTGTTACCAATAAATCTAACGCAATTATTACCACTTACCTGGTCAATTTTTCCTCTGCCATCGAAAATGGTTCCAAACGAAGCTGAAACATTTTCAGGTCTCCAGACAAAGTGTTCAATTCTTGACGACTCTGTGTGTTTAAACGAATCGGTTAAGTGAAAGCTTAAATGAAACGATTCAATGACTCGCTTATTTAATGGTCAATCAGACGGCTTTTGAGGCGCTTTCATAATTTTATGAATAAATACACAGCAGGCAGCCGTCTGAAAGTGTGTAGATGGACTTGGAGCTTTTGAAGTTATTGTTTCCATCTTATATATAAACGTAAAACAAAACGTTTAATTTAGACACATTCCAGGGGCCTGTTTCATAAAACAAGTTTAACAAATAAGCCAGGCTTATTTCAGTTAGTCTGATTTATTTTGAACAAGATCAACTGAGAATAAATCATACTAATTGAAATAAACGTGGACTATTTGGTAAATTTATTTTATTAAATTGGATCTATTTTAGTTACAAATGAAGCAAAAACAGATTCACGTGTTGCCAGACCACAGGTATTTCCTTCCAAAATGAATTGTCTCAAATGAATTGGGCGAATGATTCAATGACTCAAGGTCTTTGCATACAGAATCCGAAACTCTCGTACGAAATTTTTGCATGTTAAAAAATGAACACAACCTCACGTTGTGTCAATCACGTTTACACATAGCCTCCATCATAAAAAAAAAAAAAAACCTCGGATCTGGTTTGATTTCCTGCGTTTTAGCAAGCATTTTGATAGGAAAGTTTATTTCACTGTGATGCAGTGATATCCAGTGTTGCCAGCCGATACGAATAATGAGAGTGACCTTTGCTTCAAAAGCATTGTTATTCTGTGTAATTACAGTATGTGACAAGTTGCCATTAATTATAGGCTTCAAAGTTAAAACAATATAGCATACAGCTCTAATAAATTAGTTCTGAACTCAGAAGTCCTACTTTCAGAAATCTGCCAGTCACATGCTTTGGATTTCCACCTATTTTCCGTTTAAGGCAAGTGCGATTTGAAAAATACAGAGTATTAGCAGAAAAGCGGGCAGATTCAGTCCATTTGCTAGAAATAATTAAAGATGAGGAGTCTCTGTCAGCGCAGCGGCACAGTGCAGGTGTTATGGATAATTGTGCCGTTTTAGAAAGTGAGATCTTATTTAAGCCGATTGTAAGTCAGCAAGTGGAGGTTTTTGAAATATGAATGGGATTCCTCTGAAATTGCTCTGGAGTCTGTGGACAGATAAAGTATCTGAAAAAAGCACCATGTGTTTGACCAAAGGCAAGTATATGGAGATGGTATGGGTGTGTTTTATGCAAATCACTAAACTCAGAGATGCGTCAATCATTTAGAATGTAGAATGTTAGTGCCACACCCACTTTTTCAGAGGTTAGTTTAGTTTTTTTCCCCCCATTGATTTGTACCATAGGGATTTTTTTAAAAGCCTTAATTAAAGCATGAATATATGAAATTGTAAAATATAAAACCTGTAGAGACTAATAGCATTTTGAGAGCTTAAGGAGCGCTGCAAGTTCTTTCGGTATGACTCTGATTTGTGGGAATCTTTGCGTCATTACTTTTTACCACTAATTCCACCAATAAATACTTATTTTTATTTTAAAAATAAGTTGAAATAATGCAAGAAGGTGGCTTTCAAAAAGCATATACCACTGATTAAACACCTCAGGACTTTAAAGTCTTGTAAGTTGTAGAGAAAAAAAACAAAACATTTTTTGATTTTTGTTCTTGTCATTTCAAGTAATTTCTACCAAATTTCCATGGAACTGATGATGGAGGAAACGACTTGTTCAACATTTTTGTAAAACAACGGCCAGTTCCTTCACCTCATTAAAGATAATTTCCTATCTAGCATTTTTGTTTGTTAAAAACAAACAATTTATATTTTCTACACTTTCTGAATAATGTAACAATATTATTTTATTATAGATAATGTAGGAAAAAAAATGTAATGTTCCAAGATTTTCTTTTCTTTAATTTTCCAAAAGTCACATCAGTTTATTTATTTATTTTAATTTTTTCAGTAATAACTGGGATCGGATATATACACAAAGCTGGGCAGATTACTTACAAATTGTAATCCATTAGTGATTCCAAATTATATTAACGCAATCCATTACATTACACATTTTAATTTAATATAATTTTTTAGATTACTATCTTGTTTATCACATTGATTTAAATAGGATAATTTTGTACCATACTGATAAAAATATGGGATTTGTGAAGCAACTGCATGGGGTTTGTATGTTTAATGAAAAGCCATTAATTAATTAAATCATTAAAAAAGGTTAAATGAAACCTAAAATGCTTTGTAGCCACCTGAATGTCCACAAAACTGTTACCTACATCCCAATCTCTCTTTTTGATGTATCAAATCCTCTCATAATACATTAAACACCTTGGTTATACATCTTAGGTCTACATCTTAATCCAAACGCTTCACTTTTCTTCTTTTTTTAGAATAAAGTTTAGCCTTCCCTGTGTAGAACTTCAACTTCGTAATTTACAGAGACAGGAATATTGACAAGAAGAAGGTCCGTTTGGAGCGGATCAAGAGCCAAGAGCAGATTTCACTCGCTCTCACTCAAACTGTCAGTGAATAAAACCTTGTCAGCTTCCTATCATGGAAACCATGAAGGCATCATATCAAGAGGAGGCCATTATAGCTTTGTGAGCTTTCTTTGCGAGACCCCTGGAATTCAGAAAACGTTGTCTTCAAATGCTTCTGCTTACTTTAATAAGCCAAAGGATGTATTAGGCCGACACGAAATCAATAGTCCATTGTTCAAACGCTCTCTCTCGTACCTGTTATAAATGCAGACCATGGCTGAAAATGAGTGTATTGATTCACCCTGCTTGTTTTCCGTTGAAGTTTGACTGGCGTGTTGCTCATTATGTTTGCACAAGGATCTTAATCCCAGGATTTCGTGGCAGATGTGACACTTGCGTTAATTCCGGCTGTGGTGGTTTGCGGTGAAAGGGAATGTACTTGATACCCATCTTTAATCAATTATAAATGAACTTCACACAGCTGAAGGAAGCTTGCCTGTAACTCTTAGAAATGAGTCATTTATTATTTGATATTTTCTAAAGTATCTCCAAATAACATAAATTGGCACTCCTGGATAAGCAAAGAACACAATACTTAGTGGTTGTCCAGAGTGTAAAAATAAATAAATAAAATAATAAAACCCCAACTAGTATGCACATATCTGTATTTATATATGTATGTGTGTGTGGCTTAAGTGTTTGTGGGTCAAACATCATGAATTTATGAATTTGCCCTCCAAGCAATTCTAAGATGTAATTTACTTCATATCCAGGAGGGGGCACTTTTATCACATCTTTTAGGGCTAACATACTAATTCTTGGTCAAGGGTTGAACATAGTACCAAGATGTGGCCATTTCTATTAACACGGCTGTGTATGTATGTTTTTACATTTAGGGAGTCCTTGAAGGCTGCTATATCTGAGACATCTGCAAGAAGTCAGAATCAGAAAGAAAATATTCAAAATTTTGACCTTTACTGTGTAAAATAGAATGTCACAATAGGCTATTAAGTGCAAATATATAGTGAGAATATGGCTTAATTTCAGTTATTGCTTCATTAAAGTCAGTATTTCGTCTCCTGTGACTTTTTAAGATGAATGAAAGCGCTGAATCTTTTTTATTATTAATCCTAGAAGGACATACGTACAGTAACTGTTGTATACCTTTGCTTTGAAGTTGTATAAGCGATATATAGCTTCACAAGTTGTGCTTTGATGTGCTTAAGCAATCCAGTACTGGATTAATTACAGAGTCAAGGTTTTTTTTTTTTTTTTTTTTTTTTGATAAAGCTGCCTTTGAGTGTTGAAACGGGAGCACACGCATTCATCTATGAGCTACAGAATACTCTTCCTTCAGACAATTTCCAATTCTTATCCAGTTTGAAGTTCAAGAATGCATTTTTAATGAAGGCTTGAGCAAGCAGAAATCTTACCGAGGATGAACTTTGCAGAGTCTGCATTTAGCACGCTAATCCAAACCTTTCCTGCATTTTTGTGAGCTTTTCAGAGTGTATCTTGGCAACACACTCATTTCGAGATTTGGTTTCCACATTATAGTTTGAGTGAGAATGATGATGCACCTGGCTTGCCCAGGCCTGTTTTGTGGTACATGCACTCATTATAGGATACAGACAGACAGAAAGCCAAATACAAATTTTAGCATGTATCTCTTTGTCTTGCAGTTCTTCACACTTGATTCACCTTTGGTGCCACGGTTAATATTAGTGGGAATTTTGTAGTGCTTTTGTACTTTTATTAAACATATACTGTACAATACATTTCAACAGCTATAGTTAGCTAGACTTATCATGCTTTATTCCTATTTTTCTATTTTTGAACAGAAATTGCATTTGAGGCGGCTACAAAACAACAGTAGTAGCAGTCTCAGTTAAGATTAATATGAACAAATTATGAAAACAGCTAACTGTTAGCTAACGATTGCATTTGTTGGGATCACACTGAAGATTAGAAAAAATATAGCTTAACAGGAATACAAATGGATAGTTTATGCAGTATTTGTGTTCAACTGTATGTATATTTATGCTTTTTGTTGGGTTTTGTGCTGTTAGCTTAGCATCATGCTAATGGCAGTCTCTACTGAAATCCAGTCTGCTGAAATACAAGATTGACTTTCATTCATGATTGACTGTCTTTCCTCTATCCATTCTAAGCAACTGCCTTTTGCACTACTATGTACTTTTAGACACTACCAATATAGTTCTAGTACTCATTTACCAGACAAAGTAGTAATTTCTTGAATCTTACTTTTACAATCATCTTTTGCTGGGGAGACTTTTGACAACCTTCCCTTGGTTCTTGATGGAACGGCAAAAGGAGTTGACAAGCCATGAATATTTTGTCATGCAACAAGCACATTGCAGCATCCCATGGATGGTGTTTAGTCCCAAACATCATCATATTGAACTGCGACGTGCCAGCTGTCACAAGCCATTACAGCACCGCAGGTATGTAGGAAGAGAGGGTCTACGGTCTCTGTGGTGGCTCCAATGGCATACGGCCAGGCTGTATGCTTTCTGGCAACTTTTCTTCTTCCAATTATTGGAAGTTTTGGTATAATTTAACAAAGCCCTCTGAACTGAGGTGAATTTTGGTAGTGGGAGTGCAGGAGGCAAGTCGGATAAACCAGGGAAAATGTCAGCAGGCATTATATGTGTTAACTGTCCCCCAAAGTAGTGCTTAGGGGCGTTCCAATCTTAAAAAAGAAAGGACAGCAGTTCTCTGTTTTCTCTTGTGAGCAGGACCAGTACTTTATTAAGCCATTCCCTATGTCATCACAGTCCATTATATGACTGTTTTCTGTTAGACTCATAGCCGACTTTACACCTGGTGTTAACACCCACGTTGGGTGATCTGATCTCAAGCGGTCAGCCAAGCCTGATTGCTGTTTATATCTGGCATTAACATTTGTCTCCAATGTATCTCCAGTGACCAATTTGAAGAGGGGAGGAGAAGGTCCTTCTAAGGCAGGTCAGTTCACTTGTATGCCATCTTGGAAATGACTTCATGTAGGGGAAATAAGTTTCTTGAATAGTGAAAAGAATGAAATCTCTAGAACTGATTGTCGAATCTGAAACGTATTTCAAAACAGCCATAAAATCCGGCAACAACAGTGTCGTACATTTCTTTAGTTCAAATTACACTAAAAACCTTTTTTAGGATGATCCAGTTGATGTTCATGTTCATTCGAGTGTACCAAAATGGTCAATTGGATCTTTTAACTGACAAAAGCCATTAATTTGCCTCATATCTAAACCTGTATGTAGGAACATCCTTGGAAGACTTGAAAATGAAAATTCTGTCATTAATTGCTCACCCATGCCCACCTAACAGTAATAACATAATTTATTTAACAATTCTTCTCCCCAAGTTACCATCTTCTGCCATTTTGGAGAGTACCCTGGATCGTAATCAACAATTAGCTTTGTTTACATTCAGCATGCGTGCAGTGTTTACTGAATGTAAACAATGCTGATTACGTTCTGGGGTACTCTCCAAAATGGCAGAAGTCAGTAACTCGGGGAGAAGAATTGTTGAATAAATGATGTTGTTATTGTTTTCTTTGCACACAAAAAGTACTCTTGTAGCTTCATAAAATTACAGTTGAACCCCTGATGTCACATGCACTATTTTACCGATGTCCTTGCTACATTTCCGTGTGTTGATCTTGGTAATACAGTATCCTTGCTGTCTATGCAGGGTTAGAAAGCTCTCGGATTCCATCAAAAATATCTTAATGTTTGTTTCCAAGATGAATGAAGGGCTTACGGGTCTGGAACAACACGGGGGTGAGCAATTAATAACGGAATTTACTTTTTTGGGTAAATTATCCCTTTAGTTAACCCAAACATTAAAATTAGGTGTACATGACTTTCTTCTGCTAACTGTTGTTCGCACCTTCATGAAAGAGTGACGTAGGCAAACGCAGTGACAAACACAGAAGCGTAGAGGAGAGAGCAAAACAAAACAACAGTCACAAATTCGAAGTTCAAAACGAGTATTTGTGAAGAAAAATATTGGAGGATTTTAATATAAGCCAGGGCAATTTTCAGTCTGCAGCATCCATTTAGTGAAACAACTTGCAGACTGTCTGGCTTTTCACTGGATTAAACACATTCTTTTGAATAAGGGGCGTCACCCCAAGCAGAACAAATGCAATTATTACATGCGGTCATGCCTTTGTGTAACACCTGCACTTTCTAAAAGAGCCAGGTAACGAGGGAGAGCACTTCACACCTGTGTGAAAATTCGACAATGATGGTGCCTGCGCCATTCAAATAGAATCACAACCCAGGCCCGTAGAATAGAAACAATTGAAAAGAGATGATGCGCTTCCAAATCTGGCACTTCCAAGCAGCGACAGATTTTAACTGAAAAGTTAAACTTCAGAAACATTACAGGAGCCGCCATCTGGACACACCATAAACAGAGTTACTGTAATTACTACCATGAGACAGCAATGGGCCCTGCTTTTCCCACAAACCTCCCACAAGAAACTGCTCATCCTTTCCTTCTTCTGAATTTCAAGAAATTACAACATAGCCACATGAGACTCAAACAGTTTTATGAGCAGCTTTATGGTACACCTACACCAGCGGCCCACACTTTCATCAGAACTTGACGTTTGTTTCTTCTTCCAATTTTGCTTTTAGGTTCTTAGTTTACTCTGTTCACTTGATGTTCAGACATGTCAATAGTTTAAATAATTATGTTCCATTGAAAATGACTGTTCCCAAACTTCTGCAAGAGACCTAGAAAGACAGTGTCCTTACTCTACTTACTTCAGAGCCTCAGCTCTAGAAAGAGATTGTTTCTGACAACTGCAGGGTCTGTCTGATTTGTACATGCATTAATGTATACGCTGGCAGACCTCCATTTAAAAAAAAAAAAAAGCGACATCATCTGACAGACAGGGTTTTGTGGATCTTTTGGAAAATACTTTTTGCTGATATTAGGATCGACGAAGCTAAAATAAATAAATAAAATTGACAATCTCAAAGAGGTCATCCAAATTTAATATGCAGCCATTTTTTTTATATATATATACGACAGAGAGTCTGACTCAGCACTGGAGAGCGAGTGTGATGTATCATCTCACTGTCCCAATGAGGTCTTGGGGTAGGACATAGTGATTGGCCGGCGGCCAAACAAACTGCAGATCCAAATGGGCCATGGGTCAGGCACAATGCATGCCCGAATGGGACATGAATCTCAACTTGGTCCCAAACAAAGCTGTTTACAGGATAGATGGGATCTTGTGGGCCTGTATTATGGATAAGGGAGCTCTTTTTTAACCTCCAACTGAGATTTATCCACAACTTGTGGCGGGTTGAATTGCTCAAGCAGGAGCCTTGGTCTCTCAGGGCTGATGGGTAATGTGGGCTTGTGCCAGTTAAACAGATCGGCACAAGGACAAATTTTAAGAGGCACAAGCAGTAAGTAATGGCAACCCTACTGCATTGATATATATTTGTGTATATCAGTGGCATTCAGTCCATATAGGCTGCGAATGCTCTGCATACCCAGGCCATTTGAGAGAATAAGTTTACATGATAATTAATATAAAGCATAAGGTGATTTAGCATAGGGCGATACATGATGAAAAACAGGATTATATTAATTCTCTTTCACTTTCTCTCTTGTGTAGGTGTTCCAGAAAGCCCATGTATCAAACACGTCACCTCTGGCTAATTTATTACTGTCAAACCTCTGAAGTTTCTTGATATGAGACCCCTTTTCTTTCTCTATACAGTAATTTTCCAAAAATATGACTATTCTATTCTATTCTGTTCTATTCTATTCTATTCTATTCTGGCGTTCAGCAGGAGTCCATTGCCCTTGTGTGGTGATGCTAAAAGAGACTGAGCCCTCCTACACTAGAGTCTTTTGTTTAGACTGCTGTAAAAGTTCTCTTACTTTGTCATATCTTCTAATTATGTACTGTGGGTATTAATTGCTTTTTATCGGTAATGTCCACCCACTTCCTTTTACTGCCTGTAGGGTTTTAGGGAACTTGCTGAACGCTGGAACAAAGAAGGGTAGTAGATACATTTAGTCTCTGCGCACACTGGCAAGTCATTGAACATGACCTTCTGTCATTCCTTCTCTATTGTTCCTGTCTGCTCAGAAGCTGTAAAAGGCTAAGACGAGGGTTATTATATTACAGAATCTCATTATCAAGCCTTTAAATTCCAAGATACAATCTGTTTTACAGTTTGGCATCAATGTGTTCTGAATGTAGAGTGGTTGACGCATTAACTGTCACGTCAAATTGTGTAAAGCTGTAGACAATGAAGTGAAATTTTGATCTTTTCATCATTCATTGTAGCAATGATTTCCAAATTTTTTTTTTTTCAAAAATGCGTCGTGCTTCTGCAAAACATTAACTCAAGTGGCCAAGTGTCTTCTCTGGAGAGATGTACTTGTGTTATTCTAAACTCTACCAGACACAACGAGCCCACACAGAACGAGATCAATAAATGATGTCCTTTGTAACTACTGCATGCATGCCTCACTTTGAATGCAGTAGACGGTCCAAATACTTCAGCTGAAAGTTCGGCAGTTACCATCTCATCAGTAGACAATCACCATCAATTATATTTCTATTTCCTGAACAGTAGGTCAGTTTCTGGTGAGAAAAGACATTCAGCGCACTGATGTTCTTGCATAACTTCAAACACTGTGTAGAAATGAGGTCCAATATTTAAAAAAAAAAGTAACTCCATTTTCACAGTAGTAGAAGAACATTTCAGCTGTGTTTGACCATGCTAGGATGCTGCCAGAAAGTTGCTTTGCGGTTGCTGTGGGGTTTTAGGTGGTTTCCAGGCTTTATATGCCTTAATCTGATTGATAGAGATGTGTGGGAGGTTGCCAGAGTGTTTCTATCTGATTGAAATATTGTATGGGATTGTGGGTGATTACCAGGAAGTTGCTAGGGTTTCTCTATGGTTGCTGTGAAGTTGTGTGTGAGGTTTGAGATTGCCAGGGTGTTTATACCTGATTGGTATATGGGAATGTGGGTGGTTGCCAGGGAGTTGCTTTGCCGTTGCCAAGATTTCTCTATGTTGCTGCTGTGGGGTGATATGGCCATATAGCTTATATGGACAGAACACCACTGCCATATACTGTACCAATCAGATATAAACACCCCGTCAACCACATGCTCCACATACCCAGGCCATTTGAGAGAATAAGTTCACGGGGTTATTAACATAAACAAGATTATGAGTTGATCTCTTGTCATTTAAAATGTAACTTAAAGCTTAAAGAGTTATGAACTACATTCAATGATTTATTTGTCAAATGGCAGTCATTTTCTTTTAATCTACGTCAGTTATGGAAGCTTCCGGGCAAGCGGATTCTCTGCAGCTTTCTCATCTCCGCTCTATCGCTGTGACTCGTCAGGATTGTAGAATGTTTTCATTGGTTTTCCCTGCATGCGGCTGATTGCATGCATGAGGTAATCTGTCCGCGAAGCGCTCACCCAAGCCAAAAAATGCGCTGTTGCTGTCAGATCTCTATTAGAGAGAGTCACATTGTGTTTGATGCAAAACCAACTCGACTAAATCAGAAAAAAAAATGTTTTCTCAAGAAAAGCAAATTTTAAAAGTCCACTGAAAGTGTCTTCTTACATTTTTGGTCATAGACATGTTTATTGAAGATATACATTATTGTCAGTGTGGTCATTTTAATAATTACAAGCATAAAAGAAAAGAAACAATACGCTGAACATTTTGAGCAAGATGTTATTGGGTGTGCTCTTGATTTGCATATGCTCATGTCACTTGCAGTTAAAGTCCTTCTCTGATTTTATTGTTGTTTGCAACATTGCAACGTAGCAATATTTTAAAATTATTATTATTTTGGGTACTTTGTCTATTGGAGTAGTGTCACCCATGTGGGAGTTTTAACTCCAATACACTGGGAATAAAATAAAAATCATTCAGTAGATGAAGAGACATATAGACCGGGATATTCCCCCTATCTCCCATCCCACATTACATACCTGTATCATAATGTAACTATGTGTAAACATTATTTTTGGTGGTTTTTACTTGGAAAACCAGCTATATATTTTTTTTCTAGCATTCAAATAACAATGGATAAACCTGAAACGATAGAAGGAGGATTTGGAGATTAATTTTATTTACAAATAAGTAGTGAATGTGGCTACTTTTAAATCGACACTTGCCACAACATTTCGTATTTACCATCTGTGATCCCTCTTTGAGTATGTTCTAAAAGCTGATGGGGGATCTGAACTTATCTCTTAGGATACCCAGTTAAAAAAGTCACTGCTTACCACTGGTAAATGGGAATGTGTGTGGTTGTGATTAATTTCTAGGATGTTCATAAATAGTTGCTAGTTAGTTGTGGGTGGTTTCTAGAGTGTTCCTCTTTGGCTACATTTATACTGCAGGCCTTGATGCCCAATTCCAATCTGTTGTTTATATCCAAATTTTTTGATGAGCAGTTTCCATCTTTGTGTTTAAAGGAACAAAAAATATGCAAACTGCTCTTCAGTAATGGTATTGAAGGTGGAAGGTCATTCACTTCCTCACACCTACAATCACTTCCTGTACCAAGACTTGAACCCGCAACCTTTGGGTTATAAGTCTGACTCTCTAACCATTAGGCCACGACAGCCCCCATATAATCAGAAGGCATTCATTAACCTATCTGAGTCATATGGGTTACTTTTATGATGGATGGATGCGCTTTTTAGTAATTCAAAAACTCAGGCACCATTCACTGCCATTACAAAGCTGAGAAGAGTAAAGATGTTAAGTAATTTCCGTAGCACAAACCATGCAAGAGTTACATACATTTTGTTAAAATTCTGAACCCTATGTATAATGTTCATGATTTTTTTCTTGGCAAAACACACAATAAAAGACAGTAATAATAAGACCACTAATATAAAGACAATAAATGTATATATTTTCTTGGGTTTCAGATGGCCAAACAACCTGGATGCATAAGCTGACGGAAGGAAACGTTGATTTGTCGGCTCAATATTTCAATGCATGTTTTACAGACACGGCTGAGGTTCTTCAATGCAAAATCATTAGACTCAATGTTCCTTTTTAAGTTTGAATGCGATATGTGGCGCCACAGGGCCCAGTGATCTTCTCGCTCATACAGGAAACCCGTTTTCACCTGGGGCTGTAAGGTCTGTTCAGAAGCGATTCATTTCCTCACTCATTAGCGTAATGGAAGAATGCACTGCTGTGAAGACCTACAAAGGCAGATAGGTAGATGCATAGCACTTGGGGAGAATATTCCACTTCATTTGAGACGAATAGTTCAACTCACACAAAAACACACACACACACATATGCTCCAAGATCATAATTAAACCCCAAGACCTGAAACGGTACTCTCAGCCTTTTGAAAGCAGGGTCTAATTAGCAGTATTAATGTTGCTATGAGTTGCCAGGTTTGATCTATTCATATGTGCGTGTTTGTGTGCTTGTGTGTGTGTACTTATGATGTATGCTGCCTTTAATGTCTGATAAGCCCTTTCATATAGGCAATTAAAAGTACTCCTGTGCCACCCTATTTTTCATATTTAAATCCATTGAGGCCAGAAACACGAAGCAGAGGATATATCTATAAGCATTTTTAAATTATCAACAGCACATGCGGCCCTGTGCCCTGACAGTGTAATTATGAACTCTCTTTAGCAAAGTAGGGGCTTGAATGGAAAGATAATCTCCCTCATTATTTTTATTTCTGTTTTCAACGCACAGATGTTCTCCTACCATGAATTCTGCAATGTGCAGGTGGCTTACGAATGCTCCCCTAAAGCTCCTTTTTCAGTTAAGTGCTCCATATATCCAGATGCAATTATGAGCCGATAACAATCATCTCTGAGGACAAATCTTTTCTCACGTTAGTCTTTCCTAAGAATTTAATTCTTTGTATTCTCAATTGTACAATAGTAAGTTCCTGTCTTTGAACTGGATTGGTTGAGAGCGCTGATATTCAGCAACTGGGATTTGCTAATATTCTCATCAAGTTATGAACTGTTATTTCTGAATGTTTTTTTCAATGTTCAAAATGTCTATTTTTATTATTATTATTATTTTTTTTTATTTTTTTTTGTGAGCGTTAGAGAAAAGGCCATTTAGGCCATATATTATGTGAATGTTACATTTACATGTTCTGTGAAAGTTAAACAAGCAGTAAGTAGTAATGTTTGTATATATTAGATGAATGTCCAACTAAAATATTTAAGAAAAAAAAATATATATAAAAATATATAAAAAGTAACAGCTATTCTTTTGTCCAGTTTAGTTTTCTTTTACGTTTGCATGTCTTACTATCATCCACGATTATTCAACTCTGTCAATTAAAAGGCTGTTTATATGCATATCTGCAAATTGTTTACAAGAAGCACACATGTAACTTGAACTTGAAGGCCTTTATTGTCATTGTATTTTCTGCATACAATGAAATTAAGAGGATGACAATTAGCTGAACATATACTTGTTTAATTATTGACTCTTAACATGCATTTTAAAATCTTTATTTGAATGTGGCAATTAACACTTTTATTTTTAAATCTTTATTCGAATATGGCAACATAATATCACATCTCTACAATATTTATATGAATACATCTCTGACAGAGACTATAAGCCAATCACTGTGTGCATAGTAAGCAACCATGCTGACATCATCCATAGCATCAAGGTCAACCCCGCCTTTACTCTTAGCTTGAGACTTCTCTCTATTCTTTAGTAAAGGTTTGTCTCAGCAGTTTTGTGAATAGTTTTCAAGAGAAAACTCTTAGCTAAAAAGTTTTAATGCTATGTAGGAGAACTCTTAGCAATAAGATAAAATGTCCTATGAATACGAGTGCAGATTTACTATTGCAAATCTGTCAGTAAATGCACATGAACATTTGAATGTTTTTATATTTTTAATTTGATTTTTATTTTTGTGTGTGTGTGTTGTTTGGTTTTGGTTTACTTTTAAGGATTGTAAGGAACATATTGAGTCCTAAAATGTTATTAATTGATATTTTAGATCTTCGAAAGAAAAGAGAAGAAGAAGAAGAAGAAGAAGAAGAAAAACCTTAATTGAATATGCCTGATCTAAAATAATGAGAAGGTTAAAATATATATATGAAAAATAAAAAATAGATCTCTTTTGTGGGAAGATGCATCAATGCTCATCGTTCTTACTTTACAAATAGATGGGCACATTCCTGGCCATTCTCCAGAATAGATACAAATAGACACAGCTCAGGTATGATTTCTCTCTGCCTCATAATGCAAAAGCATTGATGTGCAAAATCAGCTTCATCTCTTCTGCAAAACGCATTTTAGGCAACACAGTAATATTTCACATCGAATCAACAACCTCTGTATATTCTCTTTTTCATCTGCTTTGGGCATGGTGGGAAAGTCACAGACTTTATTTGAACCAGTGCTCTTTAAATAATTAGTGACAGATCTGTTCTGATAGCATCATGGATAACGGGTACATTAGTATCTAGTTACATTATCTGAATACAAACAATAAAATTCAGCTAACCATATCACTTTCCTGTTCCATCAGCTGTGTTGTTTTGAATCATTTATTTTATTTTCCTTAAATCCATATTGCTTTATAGCCATTTTGATCTTTTGTTGGGTCGCCACATGACATTCAGAGTAAAACCGAATGAGAACGGCTGCTCTGCATGTCCATGGCGTAAGGTTTTATATTAAAAATCACTCTTTGTAATTCTTTGTAAGTGATTTCTTGTCTTTTTGATAGCTGGTTGTGTTTAATGTATTGCATATTACATATTACATTGTGTCGCAGCAATGCCTAATTTATCAGAGCGTTTAACATGCTGCTACATATTCAGCTCTTTTACAGTACAGTTTGGCTTTCTGCTGTGCCCTTCCCAGCTCCACCATGCTCTGTGCTTTCAATAATTCACAGTTTTCTTAATCTAAGGTGTTAAATAGTTAATTAGAAGGAGGGCTGGGGTTCTCTGTGTCTCCTCTTGGTCCACTTCTCCTAAAGCCTGGTTGGCAGCTCTGAAAACCATCCGTTCGCCGTCATGACATTTTCCACCCCTAGCATTTGAAGCGAAAACCCGTCTGCAGAACTAACCATCTTGCTGCCTGCCCAATGACCTGCTTTATATCCGAGTCAAAGACACTGGCTCTTCAGAAGCTGATGCTAAATCCAGACAGACAGAGAGAGTGATGCAAAAGGATGTGTATTACTAAACCGTCTCTTAGAGAAGCAAAGTAAATTGAAGCAGAAACGCAATGAGAAGATTGTCTGATGTCGCTGACATTTCGATTTTGAAATGATCATTAAAATGTGGTAATGTACAATGCTTTGTACTATGCTTTTAATGATAATCAACAGGTAGAGGAAGATAAAATCCAAATAGCATGAAACGTGCAACACCCAACAAAGACAAGAACAGAGAGGAGAACTTAAGTTGGTTGACAAACGAGGGACAGGTGAGGATGATTAACTAGTAAAGGCAAATTAACTACACAGGTAGGAAGACAGAAAACATCTTCATCTTGAAGATCACCTTCATTTTATCATTTTATATTATTATTATTATTATTTTATATGTTCTGTCCATCTCCCAAATTGTTTACACTTTTGTTTTCTTTTGGTTTTGTCATGCCCATGGACTCATGTGTGTGTTTTTCTCCCCACATGCTCCCTGTGACCCAGTTTCTACCATGGGTGATTGTCTTATTTGGTTTAGATGTGTCTCGTTAATTACCTACAGTAGTTTAGTCCTGTATTTAAAGTGTTGTCTGCCCTATGTTTCCTTGTCTGGTGTTAAACGTCTTGATGTGCTATGTGTGTCTCCAGCCTGCCCTGTGTTTCCCTGCGTTTCATTATTAAAGACTGTTGTTTATGATTATCCCTTGTCACTGAGTTCCTTGCTCCTCTCTATAGCAATCGTGACAGATTTTTGTTTAGTTTCCTTACCTTTATTTTATGTTTTAAATTTTTTTTGTTCAGTTCTTATTTTCTTTTGTATTTATGTATCTTTGTTTGTTTGTTTTACATTGTTTTGTTTCAGTTTTTGTTGTGTATATATTTTTTTGTTTGTTCATTTTGTTTTGGTTTTGTTTTCTTTTTATTGTTTTTGTATTGTATTTTGTTTTTGCATTGTTTTGGTTTTGTTTAGTTTCAGTTCTTGTTGTACATTTATTTTTGTTTTTTTTTTTCATTTCCATTCTGTATTGTTATGTTTTGTATTGTTTTGTCTTAAATTTTATACTCAAAACTTATCTAAATATGCCACCAGAAAAGAAAATAGCAAAATATTATTATTAATAATAATATATTATAATATATATTATTTGATCAACACCATCAGCTATAAACATCCGATTTTCTGCCTAAAACCAGTTTGAAACCATCCTGTATTATCATGGTTGTTATAAATTAACTAATTTCTAATGTCTAGTAGACACATCCAAATAGTTGCAGACATACATGGTGGTTTTATATCACCGCTCTTTTTTGAAGGAAGTATTTCACATACAGAGGCAGTAGAATATAAGAATATCAAGGAATTGTAGATTAAGAGGGTTACAGTCTCCCTATAACAATATGGCTGGCCTTTTAATGGATGTTTTCTGCAGGCCAATTCACCATGGATACTTATTCATAGAAAACCAATTCCAGACAATACGAAGCAGTGTATAGGCCGTCAGTTTCCATGCCACATACAAGGTTGAGAGGGGTATTACTCTGTCTGCTCCCAGATTTTATTAGATATTTCCATCTTTACAATGCAAACATTAAACTTAACAAAGCAATAAAAAGATGCCATTGACCTCATGAGAACATCACTTCAGTGGAAAGCTGCTCACGGATATTTACGAGCCAGATTCGACCTGAGAAAACTTCCTGGGCATCAGTGAATCAAGGTTGCTCTTTATTGAAGCGCTTAGTGTCAGCGTTGATGGCTGCGATGGCCAGCCGGTGAGTTAAGATTATTTCAACATCCTTTCTGCATAGTGCTACAATTACAATGAGTAAAAACCGGTCATTAATAATAAATAGTAGTAGTACCTAAAAGTGGTTAAAATAAATAAATATTGCTGTAAAATGTTCTCTTGATACATATTCTCAAGCGCAGCTGACAGCAAAAGTATGTTTGTTTAATAAATAAAAGATACAGTTCATACATAAAGTAACACATATGTGCCTCTTCTGTAATCAGCTATTTTAATATGAGGATTTAAAATAATTAACAACAACAGTGATAATAATAATAATAATATCAATCATACGTAATTATGCAAAATCACACATGAAATAATCAAACACAAACCATTTAAAAACAAACAAAATTAATCATCAACATTAATTATCTGCATATAAATGTATAATTAATTATTTTTCCACATATGTACAAATTTTTATGAAGAATTTTCTTCTATATATAGACACATATTCAGAGTGTAAGAATTATATTTTTTTGGGGGGTGGGGGGGGGATCACAACAAAAGATACTGTATTTTCATTATGTCTTAACATTTGAATCCCATTTCCTCTTTGTCTTAAGCCAACAGAAAAAAAAAAAAAAAAAAAAAAAAAATATATATATATATATATATATATATATATATATGTATAATTTCATTAAACCAATATATTGAATGGTTTTTAATGCCACGTGAAACTATCATGATTACATTTGAAAGAACTTTCCACCAAGTTATTGTCATAGTTTTTGTAATTAATAGCATAAAATATACAGTCTATTATATAATTATCATTCTTGATATATATATATATATATATATATATATATATATATATATATAATTTTTTATTTAGGAAAATAAAATAGATGTGTACATATAATAAAAAAGGAAAATATATTTATTTCCCCCACCCCACAACATTTTTAAGATATTATATATTTATTATGTAAATAATAATTTATGACACTTGGACCCCATTTGCTTTTCATTTTAGGCCAAAATGACAAGAAAGATGAATTCATTCATTAATTCATTCATTCAGTACAAATGTATATAAAGCAATATGGCACTTTTTTCAATTAGACTACTATTATTATTATTATTATTAGGTCATTCTTATTTTTAAAGCCACTCTTATTTGTCATATGAGCAAATATGTTGGGAAGCAGTTTTCTTAGCACATTTCCGTGCTCATTAGTGATGGAGGATTTGGGGGAGATGAAGCAGGGGCCGTCTGTATATATTGATCCCCAAATGAGAGCAGGGAATTGTCTGGTCGTCCCTCTTGTTCAGAAGGCCTGTTGGGTTTATACAGCCGCTCCTCAAGTCTATCTGTCAGCTCTAGGCTCAGTAATCAGGCAAATTTAAGTCTGAGCTCTGGGTTTCCAGTTTAGCCTTTGTAGCGAAATGAATGTCTGTCTTCCATTTTGTAATAAAACCACGAGGAAGGCTGCTTAGCGAGATTGTGATCATGCACTGACAAGACTGCTTCGAGCTTTTCTATGGCACAGAAAGACTGATGCAGTTTCCGCATTTCCCGTCCGCTCCTCCAGGGGGCGCTATACTCTCGACAAAACGGATCGGTTTACCTGTGGAAAAAAAATATTACATTCAATCTTCCTGTGGATTTTTTCACTTCCTGCGTTTGCTTGTCTTTTGTTATATCAAAATGTCTCTTTTATTGGAAGGAGGACGGATAAATGAAGCGGCCCCGAAATGTTTAACAGTTGAACGAGGCGAGCAGCGAACAGAGATCTGCTCTTAAAGGAGCTTCTCTGTTATTTCCGTCTGCATTTACTGTGTTTTTGGCTTCTTTTGGCATCTGTGCAGGCACATGTCAGTCCCCCATCGAGACAGTTATTTGTCAAATGAGTGAAACCGGAATTCGTTTTGATGTGAGATCGATATTCTGCTCGAGAATCTGTGTAATTGATTAGTTAAAAGCACAGCTCAAGAAAAAAAATTAAAAAAAAAGTCTGTCATTCATGTCGTTCATTCATTCATTCATTCATTCATTCATTATCACCTCACAGGCATTTATACATGTATAAAGACATCATGGCTGCTCATTGTTTTTATTATCATTATTATATAATATTCAAATTATTATTATTATTATTATTCAAATGATAGGCGAATGTTAGTTTGGGCTGAACTGTTCCTCTTCCGGTGGGTTTGGTGTCTTTGTGTTGTCACTCTGAGTCCCGGGGGAAACATGAATAAATAGAAACTCGGCTCGCGGCGTTTAATGTCTACAAAAGCACAGCAAGTTAAGGGCTAAATCACACTGCACAGATGGTGTATGAGAGAGAGAGAGAGAGAGAGAGAGAGAGAGAGGGAGAGAGAGAGGGAGGTGGTGGTAACAGCAATGTTATATCACCAATATATCATGGTATGGTTGTTAAAAATGTATATTATATGGATTTTTTTTTTAGTAATCTGATTTAAACGTTTGAAACTGACACCTTGAGTAAGTGAAAAAACAAGTAAGCAAATAAATTAATAGTGGTCGGTCAGTTTAACACATTCAATTATGGTCATTAATTGTAACAAAAATAATGCAAGAAAATGCAAACAACTTTTGTAAGTAGAGAGACAGATCCGTTCTTTCAGTCATTCAGTTTTTGATTTCTTTCTTTCTTTATTGTGTTTCTCTATTATGTCATTAATATTTAACTGTAGATCCCATTCTCCTTTAATTTTTGAGCAAATATATAATTTAATGTTATCGTTTATTACAATTACCTCACCTGTGCTTAATTAATTTTTTCATTTATTGATTTATTAGTTTACTATATATATATATATATATATATATATATATATATATATATATATATATATATATATATATATATATATAATTACCTCGCCTTTTTTTGTCCGCCTGTCTGTCAACCTTTCACATACAATTTCCAAACACTTAATACCCATTTATTTTTTATTTTTTTTTGCCATAATCAACCGTACAGCAGCAGTGAATGGAGCTCTTCCTCAAACCACAGACTTGACTTCTCTCGCAGTGAAATCCTGCGGCTGATGTGGGATCCCCTCGATGACGCCTGATGCTCCTGTTTCTTTCTCATTTCAAACAAATTTCATTTATCATCGGCACGTTTGTTCTTCGCATTTCTCAGATATGGGAAGAAGCACGAGAAGCAGAGAGTAGACAAACTGAAGAAGAACAAGAAGAAGGAAAAGAGAGACGCAATTATTTCTGCAGCTCTTATTTTAATGAAATGCAAGCATAATTCCCCAGTGAAAGAGGCAGTAATTGCCCAAACAGTGGTATAATGTGACAATCATGGTAGAACAAAGTATGAAATTGCTGGGGATTTTAATCACGGCTAATTCTGGCATGAAGCTTGACAAGTCAAGATAATAAAAATAATCAGAAAAAAAAAATTACAAAAATAAATCTAACATAGGGTTTTGTTAGCATGTCAGGGATCGTGTTCCTTCTTTGAGTCCTTAGGGTTTCACAGCGACATTTAACAGGCAATAAACTGGAGGAAATTTGGAACGACTCATTTTAATCCGCAGTTTATTCACTTGAGAGAAACCAGAAATGCTACACGCAAATAATTACGAATCATATGGTTTGAAAGCCATGGAATATTATTCACAAGGATGGGGATGAAATTGGTTCATCAGCGTTTTAGTAAAGCGGCCTGGCCTTTTCAGTAGTCATCAATCCTCCAAATGTATCTTCAGCAGTCAAACTTCCTTTTAAACACTCATAGTTTTGAACACTTCCAGCGAAACGCACAGCTGACTGGATCCCGCAGTGAGGACTTTGAGATGGCCAGCGGTTGTTTGGTGCCAGTGGAACGTTTGGCAGTTTGGTGCCTGCAGCACATACCACAAAATATTCAACTGAAGAGTTATAGAAAGAGAATTTCATCAGATTTACCATGAGTCGTCCAACCAGTGGTATAACGACAATCATTAAATGCAGTGGTTAAACTGAACTCGGTTTCCACTCAGTCCACTCGAGCTGCAGCAGACAGAGCATATGCCAAAGCACTATACAGCTAGTGATGGCTACGAAGCCTAAGGCTAGTTTAACATTTTAATATGTAGGCTGTTACAATAATAAACTGCACAGTGATGGTGGAATTATTACAGAGGCTTTGTTGTTGAAAATAATATAATTACCACATCAACATTTATTTGTTTGTTTGTTTGACAATAATACAATTATCCCACCTCACACATTTATTTATTTGAAAAAAAAACCAAATACTATTACCACACGTTGTTTGTGTTAATTTGAAATATTTGAATATATATATATACACACACAGTACAGACCAAAAGTTTGGAAACATTACTATTTTTAATGTTTTTGAAAGAAGTTTCTTCTGCTCATCAAGCCTGCATTTATTTGATCAAAAATACAGAAAAATATGTAATATTGTGATATATTATTAAAATTTAAAATAATTGTTTTTAAATGTATTATACTTTAAATTATCATTTATTTCTGTGATGCAAATGTGAATTTTTAGGATCATTATCACATGATCCTTTAGAAATCATTCTAATATGATGATTCATTATCAAAGTTGGGAACGGTTCTGCTGCTTAATATTTTTCAGAACATGTGATACTTTTTTAGGATACTTTGATGAATAAAAAGAAAAAAAAAAAAGCTATGTTTTTAAAATATAAATATTTTGTAATAACAATATACACTACTGGTCAGTAATTTGGGGTCAGTAATTTTTTTTCTTTCTTTTTTTTATAAAATCAATACTTTTATTCAGCAAGGATGTGTTAAATTGATAAAAAGTGATAGTAAAGAAAATATAATATTAGAATATATATTATTAGAATTTTTTTTTTTTTTTTTTAATAAATGCAGTTCTTTTTAACCTTTTATTGATCAAATATATTAGACAGCTGAACTGTTTCCAACACTCATAATAAATCAGAATATTAGAATGATTTCTAAATGATCATGTGATAGACTGGATGTCACATGTGACACTGAAGGCTGGAGGAATGATGCTGAAAATTCAGCTTTGCATCACAGGAATAAATTAATTTTTTAAAGTATATTCAAATAGAAAACTATTATTTTAAGTTGTAATAATATTTCACAATATTACTGTTTTTCTGTATTTTTGATCAAATAAATGCAGGCTTGATGAGCAGAAGAAACTTCTTTCAAAAACATTAAAAATAGTAATGTTTCCAAACATTTGTTCTGTACTGTATATATTTATATATCCCCAGATATTGCATTTTATTTAATAATAAATAAATAAATAATATTTACTCACATATTTTATTTATTTATTTATTTTGCTAACTAGTTTTTATTACATTACATTTATTGATTGATTGATTTGAAGAATAATATATTTAAAGTAAAAGTATACAGGTACTTTATAAATGTCCTCATATCTTACATTTTATTTGCTTGTTAAAAAATAATAAATAATACCTCACTTCTTGCATTTATTAATTTTGCAATATAGTATTTGTTTGTTTGTTTACCACACCTTTTTCTTTTTGTTAATTTTAAGTATTTTAATATTTTAAAAAATTATACAGATTATAATTTCCTCATTTTATTTACTTTCTGAATATATATATATTTGTGTGTGTGTTAGAACTTGCTCTATTCCTTGTAACATTATATTTACCTCACCTTAGTTATCTCATTCAGTTATTCAAATTAATTGTCAATGCATACATTTGCATAACATGTTTGATTTAGTCTCTTACATCATTGCATTGCATATCAGTCAAAAATTATTAATAAATAAATCATCAATCTTTTGTTTGCATCAATCTGCCAGCAAAAATCAGTTAACAGCTGGGCTAAGTTTACTCTTAGAATTTGAACTATTACACAATTAGCAGATGTTTTCATTTATTTCCTATAATAATATATTAGATGATGCATCATCATCAACAACAACCTGTGCATGCCATAAAACAGGCCATATAGATATATTAATAGCAGCTTTCAGTGTTGTTACATTCCATCGGATGTGGCTTTTTTCTCCCTTCCAGCTGCCAGAGATCAGGTGCCGTCTTGTTTGTCATTCATGAATGTATTAAGTTTCTATTAGAGCTGAATCAAAACCATTACCGTGTGTTTCCCCCAGATTCAGCCTGATCTACGTCTGATTTAAACCCTGCATAGAAGCAGAGCCATCAATATCGCATGATGGCACCGCAAAGAAAGAACCAAAGAGAGGAAAATAAGCGGTAATTGCTATGTAAAAATGTCAAGCCAAATCTTTCCCAGCAGGGACCGAGCATTGCTTCATAATGGATCCAAAGTCACCCTCATTTTCCCCTTTCATTCTGTCTTTTGGTGACGATTTCCAGTTCTTGCCAGTGGTTTGGAGCAGGTGTCAGAAGGGAACAGTTTCAGTTTTATAAATGGACAGGGCCTAGCGGAGTCCTGTGCTTACTACGGTACTCCAGAGCCATTAAACATAAACACAAGCGTAGTTTTTTGGCAGAAGTAGTGCGTTTATAACTCTCACAGATGGGGTTTGAGGTTGTCAGGGCTCCTCACAGACATGTTCTCGCTCCTAAGGCAGTTTCGCCACAGTCTTCTCACATCTTACCCGCTTCCCTTCATTCTTTTACGTCTTTCCTCCAGCGTTTCTCAGCGACGTAGCTTGACGTGGAAGAGAGTTGCTAGCGCCGTTATTATCGACCTGCGTCTGTTTGTCTGGGCTCGCCTCAGCTGTGAGGCAACTGCCTCCAAGTCTGCTGGGAGATGACATTACTGTCGTGAGGAGGAAAATCATCCCTCTTTCTATCTCTTTACCTCTCCCTGTCCTCTCACCCTCGCCGTCTACTGGTTCTGCAATTAGATTGCCTCCAGACTTGAGGAATGAATCCATCATTTTGGAATGGCAGGTTCTTAAAGGAATAGTTTGTCCAAGAATTGACAATTTGCTGGAGATTTACTCACCCTCGGGCCATTCAAGATGTTTCTTCATGGGAATGGGTTTGGAGAAATGCAGCATTACATCACTTGCTCACCAATGGATGCTCTGCGGTGAATGGGTGCCGTCAGAATGAGAGTCCAAACAGATAATAAAAACATCACAGTAATCCCCAAGTAATCCACACCACTCCAGTCCATCAATTAACATCTTGTGAAGTGAAAACAAAGCCATCAAGACATTTTCACCTCAAACTGCTAACATGTAAAACGCTGACCAGCGCACTCTTCAAAATTTCACCTATAAGAAATAAAGTCCATATGTGTTTTCAAAAACATAAGGGTGAGTAAATGACGACAACATTTCCATTTTGGGGGGTGAAATGCTTTTTACACATCTATGGATTTGTTTGGAGGAAGATACTGTAGCATTTGAAAAGGAGTGGGAGGGTGTTTATATAATCTGTGATGGTTGTCTCATTGCTTAAAATAATAGAGGAAATACATCAGCCGTTCTAAAAATAGTGTCGTTGCAATATGGCACGCTAAAGGGACGCAGCTTAGCCTGTCTAAGTGAGTTTGACTGTGGAAAATGATCTCCAGAAAGAGACCAAGCTACTTTTAAAGACTCAGAATGGATTCTGTTAGGAGCTTCAAACTGTCCTTTGACTTGTGGTTTTATTTGCATGTCAGAATGCATTTTTGTTGAAGACCGTCCATCTGGGCTAAGAAGTGGTGGAATCATTTCATTCTTAAGCAGTAGTTCACCAGAAACTACTGTTTATTTATCATTATTTACTCACTCCCTTCTGTTTTAGGTCTCCCAAAGTCATACGAAAACTTTGCAAATTTAAGTCTCAAACTGTAGCAGCGGATCAGCCGATTCAAAAACAAATTGTTCTTATAAGCTTGTTTTTTTCACTGAATTGGTTAATAAAGTTCACAACACTATGGAAGCTAGTTTTTACATCAGAATTATAACAAGACATGGTTAGGTACAAACATATAAAGTCACCATAATGAAAAATAAAGAATGTAGCATTTTTGAGAAGTGGCCACATTTGTGAGTTATTGTAGCAATTATGAACAATAGTTGAAGTTGCGAGAAACTAATTTGGCAGCAACTTTTAATTTCATCACTGAGATATAAATTCGCAATCATGTCTTAGAAGTTGTAATTGTGACTCTCACAGATGCAACTATAGTTACAATCGCAACATTATATCCCACAATTGTAACTTCTTGTAAATGTGACTTTAAGAGGCAACTATGAACAATACTGTTTTAATTCTGAGAAATAGTTCAAATTGTGAGCTATGTTGTTGTTATTCTGATATATACAGTATATACTGTTAGCTATAAGTCACAATTAAAAGATAAAAAGGGAAAACCATTGAGAATAAAAGTTACATACACTGTAAAGGTACCATCACAAAAATGTAACATTTGAAAGAAATCGTCGCATTTTTGCGATATAAAGTTGCAATTTTGAGAAATAGTCACAGTTATGAGAAATGAAATAAATTGACTCAATTTCTCGCAATCGCGGCTTCATTTTTTACAAATACAACATTCTTACAACTACTAATTTTGACTATTGCTCATAATTGCATAACTGTAATCTAGAGTTTAAATTTCACAATTGTTTCTTTGTTTCTTGTAAATAACTTTTTGTAATTCATTGCGTACCTAATTTCTTGTGATTGCCCGTTTATTTCACACAAATGCGACTTAATTTCTCACATCTGTGACTGTTGCTAATAATTGCGACTTTGAATCTCAAGTGCATGATTGTAACTTACAGTTGTGACTGTAATTGCTATTATAGTTCTCCCAAATGTAAAGGCATTTTTTTCAACTGCAACTATCCCTCACAGTTATGACTTTTCATTATTGCGACTATCTCATCTGCAGCTATTGCTTATAATTACAAATTTATATCTCAATTGTGAGATTTTTCTCACAGTTGTTACTTCACTTCACATAACTGCCACTTCATTTCTCAAAAAATGCGACTTTATTTCTCTCAATTGCAACTATTGCTTATAGTTGCAACTTTAAATCTCAGTTGCAATTTTATATCATATAGTTGCGACTGCATTTCTTGTAATTGCCATTTCATAGCTTTCTCTCAACCATGACTGTTACTTGTAACTGCGACTTTTTCTCACAAGTATGACTTTTTATGTTTGACTATCTCACAGCTTGCGACTATTGCGTATAATAGCGATATCTCAATTTTGAGTTTGTCTTACAATTTTGACTTAATTTCACATAATTGCCACTTCATTGCTCATAAACGTGACTTCTTTTCTCCTTTTCTCCCAACTGTGACTGTTGCTCATAATTACAACTGACTCTCACAATGGCATTGTTACATCATTCTTGTTTGAATTTTCGTAATTCTGACTTTATGACAATTATGATCAATAGTCTCTATTGAGATATACAATTTTTTAAATGTATTTTTAACTCTTTTTTTCTTTCTGAAGAAAAGGAAGTCATACAGGTGCAGAACAACACGAAGGTGAGTAAATTATCTGCTCCTTTAAAAATTCACCTCCCAGACTCCATGCCATTTTTAAGCACTCACAACAAAGCCTATTTAGAGAATCAAGCCATACTTTGACTGGCGGTTTTATTTGCATGTCAAAATGCATTTTCAGCGAAGGCCGTCCTTGGGGTTAGGCTAAGGTCTGGGCTGGGCTACGAATGGGGTGAAATCATTTCACTTTAAAACTCACTTCCCAGACCCCTCCAGCTCTTAATTAAAATTGAACAGCTCAAGACAGTTTTATTAATTCTCTGTGTCACATCCTCGCAGATATGCTCCTGAAGGACTTTACGTGTCGCTGTTTGCGGAGGACCTCAGCTCAACAGTTTTGTCCCTGCAGAGTGATATATTTAAAGCTCAGCCTACTTCTCCCCTTTAGCTATTGTGCTCTGAGCTTTATCCTCCATCACCTTTATTTTTAAAGAAGAATGCAGTGGGAGGGTGTAATACAATGGGCTGCAATGGTTTATGGGGATTTTCGCAGCTTTCAGCATTGTAAATTTGACACCCCCCGCAAGTGTCCAAGGCCCTGTCTCCAGCTGCCACGTTTGAAGGCTGCCAACTGCATAAACCTAAATATTGATCTCCTTTTCTCTTTCTCCATCTTTCTTTAACACCAGACGTTCATAAGTCATGCGCTCTTTTATGGCTTAAAGGCGTAAGACCTGGCTCCCTCCCAGGAGTGGCCGGTCTGTCCTCGGTCCACGCCGTGTTTGAAGAGGCTAAAGAACAACAGGGGTTCTGTTTCACTTCTCTAATATTCCCTATCCGGAAAAAAAATGGATGGCAATAAACTTTAAATGGCAGTGCAGTGTACGATTGATACTTTTAATGTTTCCTCGCCCTCCAGCTGAATGCAGCTTCAGGGTTTTTGTGTAGCCCCTTTCATCGCAAGGGTGTATGTTTCTCAAAGTCGCCCATGCTTGTTGTGGTGGGTGACCTATTTTCCTGATGAGCTGTACTGCATTGCCCAATGTGGGTATGGATGAACACCCCCTTAGTGAAGCCAAATCCAGGGGCGTCGGACTGGGGGGGTAAAGGGTACCGAGTACCCAGGGCCCGAGGCGGGGGGGGGCCCTTAGAAGTCAGTTTTCTATACATACATATACATGCACTAACATTTGTATAGCATTTATGTACAACTAAAAAAGTTCCTGTGCAAAACTAAACTTGTAGTTAGGCGCTGGTTTGGTATAAAAAAGTCATTTTCATGCTGTGCAGGCCCCCACACCCCTCTCGAATCAATGCAAATGGTACAACCCGCAGGTCAGGTGCTTCTGCTGCGGACCCGCGGTGATTGAATCAGTTGATGAGACAGGAGCTGGAGTGAGCCATGAAGAGTCATGTCTCTCCTTAAGAAAGGAAAATCAGGGGCTCAAAAACGAAAAGAGAAGCAGAATAAAGAGAGAAGGGCAAATGAGGGCAAGCAGTTGCTCACAAATTTTTTTGAAAAGAGAGGTGAGCTCCAAATGCATCATCAAGCATTGACATTGTTTTAACATAAATATCTACTCCCGGTAGAATAGCATACATTTATGTTTGCATTTATGAATAATATACCAATACTTTATAGTATCACACCCTTCATAGTGAGCAAACAATGTTTCTGATTATTACATGGCTTGGCTGAATTCCAATGTAGAATGCGGTCTGTTATTTCTTGATAACAGACCGCTGCGAAGTATAACAGACCGTTGCCATGAAAAACAGCGCGTTGCTATGGACGCGGAACGGACTATTTTCTTTGGCGGAAGCAATACAATCGTTTTTAAATCAATAAAGTCCTTTTTAAATCAATAATTCGTGGCAAATTATTTATTTATTTATTGTCAAAATCTAACACCCGCGAAAACACAGATCGTTAGCGCCTATTTTACCGCATTGTTATGCAAATTAGCTCGCACACGCTCTTACATTAAGTACAGGATTGTTCTCAGTATAATAATGCACATCTTAATGATTGAAAAATGACTTATTTTAAAACATAATTCAAAGACTGAATGTCTAGTTTGGCGGTTAGTTTACCCTGTGATTCTATAGTCTAGTCTGCATTTATTTTAAACAGACAAATAATCATCAATTATCTTGTACTTAGCCTACACTTTAAAAAAAAAGGTATTGTGACAATAAAGGATATTTTAGCAACCATTTGAAGACATATATTTCAGTTTCAGAGTCAGACCCTGCAGCAGCAGGCCCCTCATCATGGCTAGGTGAAAGCAGTGACAGTGAGGTGGATGTGAGTGTGACAGTGAGACTTTTTAACACTTAGTAATTAGTAATTAAGTGTTAAGAGGAAATAAGCAAAATTAGTACATTGTTATTGTACGCATTTAAACTTTAAAGTGTAATTACTAATTACAGTTTAAAGTTTAAATGTGTACAATAACAATGTACCCATTTTGCTTATTTCCTCTTGTAGCAGAGGCAGAAATAGAAGATGAGGTTGATATTCATATAAGTGATCAGAGGGAAAGTGAAGAATGTGATGAAGGTAGTCAGGAGCAGGAGGACAGAGCTGAAGAGGAAAGAGAAGAGAATGAGAGACTTAGGGATACTGGAGAGGGATTGTCAGAGGACCCAGGATTATGGCCAACAACTCTTACTGATAAGCACAGGAAAACTATATCAAATGCTAGCCAGTGAAGGTGGAGCAAAACCTGGTATTGGAAATATCACACCTAAAGATATGGGGGGCAAACCATTCCCAACTTACCTTCAGTATGTAAAGTCCGCAAATGGCCGTGAGAAAATCAGAAGAGATTGGCTTATATATAGTGAAAGTGCAAAAGCTCTATACTGCATCCCATGTCTGCTCTTCTCTCATGAGCAGAAAACACCATCAAAAAGTGCACTAAATAGCAAAGATGGGCTTAAAACAGCAAATGTCAGATGGAAAAAAATGTATGAAAAGTTTCCAAAACATGAGACACATGCCCCCCATAAGCAGTGCTATTTAAAATGGAAAAGTCTTCAGCACTCCATATTGGCAGCAGGAGGTGTGGATAGTCACGTTGAACGACAAATACTGACAGAAATTGAAAAGAACACATTATTATTGGAGAGGCTTTTGGATGTGACCATTCATTTGGCTTCAAGAAATCTTGCATTCAGAGGCAAAACCCTGGAACTAGACAATGTCCATAATGGAAATTTTCTCGGCACTCTTGAGTTGTTAGCACATTATGACCCCATTTTACATGAGCATCTTGAAAAAGTAAGAGAAAAGAAGAAGGCATCACGGCTAACTCATTACCTTAGTCCTGAAACACAGAATGAGTTCATTGAACTATGTGGCAAAAAAGTTCTGAACAGCATTCTTGCAGAAAGAGAAGAGGCAATTTATTACTCAGTGATCTGTGACTCTACACCTGACATATCTCACACAGAGCAAAATGTGCTACTACTAAGATATGTGCATCAAGACAAAAACAGTGGTGTTTGGGAGATGACAGAAAGATTCCTCCAGTTCAAAGACTTTAATAAAAAGTCAGGCAAGGAAATTTCACAAATGATCCTAGACATGTTGAAAGACAGCGGCGTACCATTGGAAGACTGTCGAGGGCAAGGGTATGCCAATGGTGCGAATATGTCAGGCAAAGTGAAAGGTGTTCAGGCTCAGATTTTACAACAAAACCCAGTTGCAACATACAGTCCTTGTGCATCCCACACTCTCAATCTGGTAGGAGTACATGCTGCGCAGTCCTGTCATCAGGTTTCGACTTTTTTTGGATGTATTAATTGTCTGTACACATTTTTCAGCGCCAGTCCAGAACGATGGGCAATTTTGAAAGGTCAAAACTGGTTGCTCTCTTCATCGTCTGTCAGAGACTCGTTGGAGTGCTCGTATTGCGGCTGTTCGAGTTGTGGCGACTCATTTGCCTTCAATTATTGAAGCATTAGACAGTGTAATTGCCAACTGCAATCTGACCAATGAGGCAAAATATGAGGCAAATGGTCTTAAAGATTATTTTTCAAAGTTTGATGCAGTTCTTCTCCTCACTGTATGGGTAAAGATTCTGCAGTGCATTGAGAATCGAAATATTATTCTTCAAGCAGGAAATATTTCACTGGATGTGGAGGCTGCAAACATCGCAAGTTTAAAAGAGGAAATGCAAGCACTTCGCAATGAATGGGACAGCCTGCTTGGTGAGGCCACACTGGTTGCTCAGGCAATGGAGATCCCATCTCAGTTCAAAGGTGAAGATAAAAGAAAGAAGAGAAGAAAAAGGATGTATGATGAGACAGAAGGGGATACATCTGAAGAAAATGCAGAACAAGCATTCAAACATAACATATTTTATGTGGCACTGGATTCTATTATAAGTGACTTGACCGCAAGGTTTCAGACCACAGCATCTGTATGTGACACATTTGCAGCTTTTCTCAAGATTACTGACATGACAGAAGATCAGATGAAGATTTCGTGTCAAACTCTAATAAAAAATACAACAAAGACCTTACAGCAGAATTTGAAAATGAAATGCTTCATTTAAAAGCAATTCATGGAGACACATTTCCAAATACTCATTCACCACTGGAGCTGCTGAATGCCATATATAAAATGCAGCTAGAAAGCATTTTTGGAGAAGTTTGCATTGGCTTGAGGATCTTTTGTACACTACCAGTGACTGTTGCTGGAGGGGAACGTGCTTTCAGTAAACTTAAACTTGTAAAGAACTATTTAAGATCAACAATGTCCCAGGATAGACTGAACAGCCTTGCCATACTCTCTGTAGAAAGTCAGTTGGCCAAAAAACTGGACTTTAAAGACCTGATCAGCAAATTTGCGCATGCAAAGACCCGTCAATGGGCATTTAGTAAAAACTGACATTATTTAGTTTGTGTTTCAGACCAAAGTTTTTCTCATTTGGTATGGTCATTTTCAGAACTGCTTTGCAGTATATTTGATTTAGTCCAGGTTTGGACCTGCTAGACCTTTTGTCATCTCAGTAAGTAGTACTTTCGACAATAAAACAAAAATATATTAATCAGAGTGTGGCCTATTTTGTTTACATTTTAAGTGTTTTTATGATAAAAATGCAATACCTTACCCATTGGTATCACTATGGTATTGGGGGCCCAGCAAGATGGTTTGTACCCAGGGCCCAAAATTTGGTGCTACGCCCCTGGCCAAATCTTAAGGTGTGCTTTCAACTTTGTGGTCCACGGTGCAAATAGTGGTGTTTTGAATGAATCTTCTGAATCACAAATAAGTGTTTTGGAATGTTTTATGAGAATGAAATGTTCACTGAAATTTTGCATAAGAATGTCAAAATGACTTTTATGAAGTTGAAATGATGCAATTCTGAAGTATTTCGTCATGCTGCATACTGTACCTAAATTCACAATTGTGACCCAGGCTACAAAAACATCACAGTTGCGAGAGTGTCATACTATGAGAAATTAAGTTGAAATTATCAGTCGCAAATGCAAGAAAAAAACACTAATTATAATATATAAACCCACACTGTTTTATTATTCAAATAAATTGTCAGAACTGTCGAATACAAAGTTGTATATCTTATAAGAGAAAAAGAGATTGGTGGTCACAATTGCAAAAAAATGTTGCAATATAAATAAAGCCATATATTTTGAGCAATAAAATCATAACTACAAGAAATAGTCCAAATTTTGAGATACAAAGTGAAAAGCTGCAATAATGAGATATAAAGCCATATTGTGAATAATAATCTTCTTTCTTTCTTTCTTTAGACATTCAGACATAGGGAAAGGAGGGGATAAAAGTTAAAAAAGCCATATTGTACAAATACAATGTTGAAATAGGTTACAAGAGATAGTTGTAGTTGTGTGAGAGATAGAGTTATATTGTGAGATATAAATTTACAATAATGAGAAATAAAGTTGAAATTACCATTTGCAATTGCAAGTAAAAAAAGCCATCATTATGAGATATGAACCTGGATTATGAGATATAAACACAATTGCAAGAAATGGTATAAATTAAAATTTTTGTTTTTGAAAAATTAAAGGAAAAAGTTGACATAATAAAGGTCACAAATATGAAAAAAAGTGCATTAATGGAATTGGAGTCACAACTACAATAAATATTCACAACTGTGAGATACAAAGATGCAATTACAAGAAATGTTTTGAAATGATGAGGCAAAAAACATTGTGACAGATAATCTTACATAGATGTATTTATTTATTTCAGAAAAGGACATTCATATAGTGCAGAGTAATGGGGGAAAAGAGAATGAATTGTTTGATCACAATGGTGAAAGACATTGCATGTAGTAGTTGTAGTTGCGAGGGAGAGAGTCATAAGATGTAAAGTGACAATAATGAGAAATTAAGTTGAAATGATCAGTCTCCAAAGCAAGAAAAACTTGCAAGTATAGGATATGAACCCATATTGTGAGATATAAACACTCAATTACAAGAAATATTCAAAATTACAAGAAGAAATCTAACAAAAATGTTGAATTATAATATAAAGTTCACAAGTTGCCATATTAAGATATAAAGCTATATTGTGAGAAATAAAGTCATGATTACAAGAAATAGTCACAATTGTAAGATACTAAGTCGTACTTATAAGAAATAAAGTAAAATAACTGAGATCAAACCAGAAAAGGACCTAACGAAATATTTTGGTGACCTAAAAGATATGAATCAGTCAGATTATTCAAAATCCACACCACAAATCTTAAGAAAGCGTATGACCTGAACTGCCCTGAAAATCTTTGGGATGTATTGTGAACCAGACCATGAGTCAGTCCTCGATGTTCCCCTTATTTCTGTTATTTTTTCGGCACTGTGCAGGAAGTCAACTGGGGGATCCGTCTTATACCCTTCAGTCAGAGCTTACTATAGCATATGTCAGGTTGCCGTGATTTTGCCAAGTTAGACATGTTCAACATGAGATGTTGATCCTGGATCAACATTACCGTCCTAAAATATAGACTAAACTCAATCTCTACCCCTAAACCAGATCCTACCCATAATATATTCCTAAAATCAGTGTGAAATGATAGCTGATTAACAAGAGTAAGCCTAAAACAGATATTTCCTGAAAAGTTATCCCTCAATTCTGACTGGTTAATTGGAATGATGTTCCAGGATCAACAAAGATGTTGATCCAGGAACATGTTGTACATGGTGAAATCATGGTCACCCATATGTCACACGGTGACATGGCTACACAAGCAGCTACTTTCCTGGCTTGAGCCTGTGAATGTGTATATATGTGTGTGTCCTGTCAGAGACAGTTTGCTGGACGAGTCGGAGCTGACCTCTCCGAGGTCCCCGGCATCGTGTTTGCTGTCATTTCCTGCTCACTCAGACCAGATCCTGAGGAGATTCGGCAGTTGGCGCAAAACAGCCACCCAGTGGTGTTTGCCTACCCACAAAGCCCAGCGCTACAGTGGGTCGCAGTGACATTTAGATTGGGGACTTCATAAAAAGAGCCGGTGTTTTGCTGTGTCGCACTCTTTTATCCAATAATCCAGCAGGTAGAGAAAGAGAGGGTAAAAAAAAAGAGAAAAGCAAATGGAGAGACATACATGCTCACAAGGGAAATTAAGTTGTCTTATTCAACTTATTTATGATGTTATTTTACACTAATCTTGGACCAGTGTTCTTGTCACACTACAAATCATAACCTTTGTAAGAGAGAGAGAGAGAGAGAGAGAGAGAGAGAGAGAGAGAAGAAGAAGTCACAGATCTGCATGGATGGGCAGTTGCGACAAAAGCCTGCTGTTTCTATTGGCAGTGAAAATACATTAAATATTTACTATTTATTTATTATATATTTAAAAAGGATATATATAAATATATATATATATATATATATTTTTTTTTTTTTTTGATTAAATATATTGAATTGTGTGGCTATCCCCCCTCATCCCCCAATCTTTTTGGAAAAACATGCATTAACATAAACAATATTTATTTGTTTTCAGAAATATTGTACTTTGTAACAACATTTATCAAATTATATTATTATATAATATTTTTTAGTATTTTACATTTGCAAAACTGTTTTTAAATGGTTCTTAAAATACTACCTTAATAAAAATATTACAGAACCATTTATTAAATATACATTAAAATGTGTGGTTATTCTCAAAAAATTATGTTTTTACAAAACTTTATTTCCCCCCTTTGGAATTTTTTTTTTAATGTTTTTATTTTCATAATATTTTACTTTGCAACAATATTATATTATATTTAGGGCTGGGCATGATAACACGTTATTATTGCGTTATAATCTTATAATAACGTTATAATCAGCGCATTAACTGATTAACGCCGACAATTATTGTATTGTGCGTTTATACAGTTTTTTATTATTTTGAAATAATAACTGGCTTTGAATACACATAAAGATAAATCATGGGTCATAGCATGTGTAGACAGCAGAGAAGCACTCTCGCTCAACACAGTGGAGGGAATCATTTTGTAACCTTTGTGGTTTATTATTTTGAGTAGTGTGGGACACGTTAACACACATCCTTCTCACAGTAGATTGCTTTACAGATCAGAAATATTCATGCAATCATGAAAAAAAAAGATTTTAATGAAAGAAAATTATGAGTTCAGAAGCAAGCCTTTGAAACTATATTTATACTATTGACCAGTGCACAAACACGTGTCCTGTTAACACTAATGAATGCTTTCCCTCAGCAAAATAAGACAAGAAAATCTGAGACAAAGCAGCACAATTTGGAATAATTGGTCTGAGTTTGAGGTGTTGAGGGATAATTGGAGACGAATGAGGAGAGTTCTGAGTATAATTACTTGTCAGTTCTTGTTATTTCAGACCATTTCTTGACAGCATAGGTAAAAAAAAAAGCCAAAAAGGAGAGCAACAACAACAAATCCCAATGAGAACAGAGATGTCGCCTTACTCCAGAGCCACTTGGAAAAGAAGTATGAGGACGTAATATGCTGAACGTAGTGATGGCCATGTAATCGGAAACTTGGTGGTTAAATCTAGTGTCAAAACATAATATTAATGTCCTCCAGACTCGTGCTATGTTTGAACAAGTAAATTTATGATGCTAGGGCCTTATTGTGATTAATAAAATATTAAGTCTACAAAATGTGATTTACATCTGTATTATTATACAGTTTTGATAACTTTTTGAGATTGTAGACAAGCATGGGTGAGCTTAAGTCTGTCCCAAGTCTGTCCAGAGACTGTAATGTTCCTGTTTCCATCATACATAATGTTATAAAGACATTTAAAGGTACAGGTTGTAGGACATGCCACTAGAGGTTGCACTACCAAAACAATAACAATTGCGTGGTTTGATGACACTAAGAAGGAGCGTGGATAGATGGGATTTGTTGTCTTCTACCCAACCGCTGACGGCCATCAATCAGATGGAAAGACAAATCATGGATTTAACGTGAGTTCAACGATTTGCGCAAGTAGATTAGATACAAAGTCAATGCAAAGATGCGATCAGTCTATGGATCAGATGCGTCCTCGCGCGGATCTAGAGACGCGATGCCCTGCGTTTTGCATGTATGCCCCATAATACTTATCTTGTTGATCGTTATAATAGCATTGGTTTTCTGTAAAGATACGAATAAAAACAACTCACCTGTCGAGTAAAACACAAGCGAGATCGGGATCTCTTTCTAGTTGAAGTTTGTCGCGAAGCTACTTCCGCATTTGTCCACGACACTGTTGTCATGTGGTTTCTACGTCAGTAAAGGCGGTAACAAAGGGTGACTAACGTCATTGACAGGCGACTGCACTGCCCAGTTTCACTGCTTAGAATGGGAATTTTCTCATGATTTACAAGTAGTTGAAAACATTAGAGATATTGTTAGTAATCAGCTGGACAAAATATATAACACTAGCCTAGTGGTTTTTGGAGATTTTACAGGCAAATATCTTACAAATGGTACCTTTAAGGCCCATGGAACAGTAGGTAGCCTTATTGGATGTGGCAGCAAGAAAAATGTGAAGACTGCAGACAATAGTTCAGATGGTAGAGAATGTGGGCTCAAGGCATGCCACAAGGTTTTAACCCGCAATATCATATATTTTATTCATTTCTACAAAATGTATATATCAGCAAACATGATGTAGATGTATCTAGATAGATAATTTATTAACCGTTTCCAAAATAAAACAGTTTATTTAGTCTGCTGAGGCGTCTTCTTCATTGATGTTGGATAAAATTGTAAAATTTCCATGTTAACTACAGAGAGCTGCAGGGATGATATATTTTTTGTCGGCCAAAACTGGAAACACGTTAGCATTTTAGCACTTCTGGATCCATTATCCTAAAGTCAAAGGGGCTCATTCATGAAACATGAGTAGAGCACATTTTTTGTGGAAATCGTTCGTAACCCATTCTGACGTAAACTTTCAAATTCATGAAAATGTTCGTATTTTTTAAATGTTAGCTGGTACTAAAAAAATATACACCTGAGCCCTACAACAATTGAGAAGTCAATATTACTGGTTACTGCTTTTTTATATTTAGTAAAATTCTTAAAAATTAGATACTAGTAATACGTTGCCACTGTGGATATTCCAAATCATGGCAACTAAAGTGTCTCAACTGGAAAAACACTGTGCCAAAATGTTTTGGGAAGGTCTGTTTTACACGCAAATTACTCAGAATTTACTCATACATTTATGCAAGTTTCATGAATGAGGCCCAATTGGTTCATTGAATGAGTTTTTGCTAAATGCCTGAAAAAAAAAAGATCTGTAGTTAACACAAACTCATGACATTTTCATGTTTTATTCTATGAAATAAAACACATAATTTACTTTTTTAATTGTCTTGAAAAAAGTAGTTGCTAAAAGGAGGCTAAACGGGACTACAGAGGTTGTGGGGAACATTAAAGGGATAGTTCAGCCAAAAATGAAAATTCTCTCAATTTCTCACCCTCATGTCATTCCAAACCCATAAGACCTTCGTCCAGCTTCGGAACACAAATTAAGATATTTTTTGATGAAATCCTAGAGCTTTCTGACCCTGCATAGACAGCAATACAACTAACCTGTGCAAGATCCAGAAAGGTAGTAAGGACATCGTTAAAATACTCCTCAGAAAATCGGAGTGGCACCACTTTGCTTCCAAGTGTTACACTTGAATTTCTGCTAAAATTAAACAGCAGATACTGTGGTGAATTGGACCATTATGTACATTCAGGTGTCCTCTGTACAGGCCTATTCTCTCCAGCCCATTTACAACACAGCAGCTTTGTCTTTTTTTATGTATTTTCCTAAAGAGCCTGCTCTTAATCACATCTCTTATTAGTTTGTAATGGTTCACTTGTTAGGACACAAATTGCAGATTGTATTATGGGAAAATACATGTGTGTCAGCTGATTAATATACTTCACTTGTTAATATAACAACAAAACCCATGTTTCTATGTAAAACCACAAAGCATCTTTTAATTAAGGAACTTGTTTCATCGCAACTTATCAGATCTGATCAAAAACAGGAACTTTTTAGTGAAATGAACACGTTTCAGGTGCGATGACTATCACCGAAGGCCGTTATCGTGAGCAGCAAAGCTTTTGCTGACAGCGCAGGCAGATTATCGCAGACACTAGTGCCACATCTGGGTTAATTATTGGGCGTCACAGACACACGAGCTGTTGTCTCCTGCCGTAAATCTAGACAAATCACTCTTTTGCACATGACAGCCACTTCCAATTAGTACACAAAGGACGAAACCAGCTATGAAATGAGCTTAAGTGATTATGGCACAGTGATCTAATGCAGTAGCTTTTAATATCTCCTTGGTTTGAATCAAAATACGTCAAGGAAGAGAGCTAATTGGTAGCGAAAGATGGGGTGTTCTGTACTGGCAGTGGCATAATTTTCAACACTATATTTTCTTCATGACCAGACCCTCAAAGCTTATATTCATATTAGACTGAGGGAGGAAGCGCAGCAAAATCCTTTGCTGATATCAGCAAGCCTTCGTCAGCTGGTACTCTATTCTCAGGAAAGTTTTAATGAAATCACTCTTCTTTCAGAAAGAGAAACGGATTGAACATATTCTGAAAGAGCGCAAAATAAAAGTGTCGTATAGTCGTTTCTGACTGAAATCCAAATGAATGACATTCTTGGAGTTGTTCACTCTTAAAAGTGTATACTTTTTGTCTACGAAAGAGGTTGTGGTCAACTTGAAATTGACTTTTGAATCTGAAAATTGACTTTGTATAAAGTATACTTTGTTGCCTTTTATTATTATAATTTTTTTTTTTTGGTGTTTGTGAATGATTCGTCTGGGTGTTTTATTTCTAAGAAAGTAAAATTGTGTTCGCATTCTTAGCAAAGGTTTTCATAGTGATTCCAGAGAATAACCATTTTTGACTTCCCAAAATAATCTTTCTTAAAAGAACCCCCACCCCCATTAGTTTGAGGAATATTCTAAAGATTTTGTCCACTATAAAGAACCATTTATGAAACCATAGCTGCCAATAAAGAACCTTTATTTTAGTTTAGTTTTGTAAAGAGCCCCAGACATGAAATGCGGAAAAATATATTTATATTGTGGCTACGAATTAACAATTAATTCCCACGATTTACTAATTTGTCACCTCTGTTTAGGTTCATTGTGCGCACGATTTACTAATTTGGGGTGCATTTCCCGAAAACATCATTGGCTAACTATGGCCATTAGTTCCAATGAACTCAAATATTAATGTCATGACTTGCGACCATAGCTGCTTTTGGGAAACACATCCATTCTGTTTACAGGTTTGGAACAACATGATTGTTAGTAACTAATCACAGAGTTTGTATTTTCGGGTGAACTATCCCTTTAAGTGCATCCAATAAGTGATACACTTATAAGATTTGAAGTGCACTACAGGTGCACATTCAATACAATTAAGTGCACTTCTTTTTCAAAACAAATAACGAATCACAAATGAGTATTTAGATATTCATTTATTCGCTTAAGGAGCTTTCGTTCTCGACTCTAATTGATTGTCACGAAGTTACCGCAGTTGAATGTTGCACGTCGGCCATCAAAACACAATAATCACCTCATTGCTTTTGCATTTAAGGCTGTGAGAAATGTAGTCCCTCCCTGACAGTTTCACCTTAATTTAATGTACCTCGCCAGTGAGTTCATGAGAGACAATGACTCTTCGGAGTCTCTGTAAATCACGAACCGGTTCGCGCAAACAACCGATCCCTCCAGCCTCTTCAACATGGATAATATTTGTCTGTTCTCTTGGCAGTTTTTCATGTGAGGCCGAGATTTAAATGGCCACACTTCATTATTTACGCAGCCGTTATTTATGTTCATTAGTCTCAGTGATGGCTTTTTCTGTGTAATATATCGCCGGCGTTTATGTGCGTTGTGGGTGAGCAATTGGAATGCCCATTGATTTCTGAACTGATTTAACGCTGATTTTCAACAGGCGTGGAAAATGGCCTTGCCTCTGCTCAAGAGCTCGGTTCACTTTAGTGGGTGAATTCAGTTGGGGAAGGTTAATTATTAATTGTGTTGTTTGTTTATAGAC